>NC_048565.1:83355437-83535437 GCF_013265735.2 Oncorhynchus mykiss
AGTATGCGAGCACACTAGTTTGGTTCGCCTAGCCGACCTGAAGCATGCTGACTCCTTTACGCCCAAGGGAGATTTAATTTGATCTTTATACGTTTTAGTCGTTTAGCAGACTCTTATCTAGAACGACTTACAGGAGCAATTAGGGTTAAGTGCCTTGCTCAAGGGCACAGACAGATTTGACCTAGTCGGCTTGGAGATTTGAACCAGTGAACTTTCGGTTACTGGCCCAATGCTTTTAACCACTAGGCTACCTTTTCATGTAGAGGAATCCATAGAGGGAGCTGTACAAGGTCATGCTGCTGGACATCACAACTCTAGCTGCAGCAACAGATCAGCAACATAGGAGTTTAACCCTTTGCGGAGTGAGTTCTTGGAATGTCATCATTCTCAGTGTTCCACTTTGGAATTTTTACTTCAGTACAGACTGAATGAGCAGCCCTTGCTGTTGTCATCTTTAAGAATCAGTTAGGTTTGCCATAGTACATAATATAGACATACCCTTTAGTGCTCCTTTGAGTATTAAGAAGACAAACAGATATACATATAGCTGGTTATATATAGTTTAATGGGTATATTGTGATCAACTGAGATGCGCCTCTGTCACACTTCAAGCAGGCATAAGACTGCAATTAAAGGATAATTTTTATTTTTAATTTTTATTTAACAACCAAATCTATTTATGTAAATGGCATGTTATAGAATGGTCCAGACACCTTTGTGATTTCACATGTTTTCGATAAAGTTACCCCAAAACAGCAAATCACTTCCTCATCCTCATTGTGTAGTATATGGGGGCCCCCAAAATAACTTTTACAAAATAGCCAAAAAAAAACACCTCCAAACATCATTTTAGAAATGGCAAAGCTCTCAGTAAAGTGATGCAGGTCTTTAGATGTTGTACACATGAAAAAATTGTGTCACTCAGAACTTTATCTGCAATGTTATATTCTCTTTTGCGCTACTCAAGCCATTTCATTTTCCATGTAGCCTGCTGCTACAGGTAACTGCCAAAATGAAAAAGGTAAACCACCTCACGCTTTCAATATAAATTGTATCACTCATTATACAAGTGTTCCCTTTATTCAATGTATTTTCTATGAACCTTTATTTAACTAGGCAAGTCAGTTAAGAAACAATTCTTATTTTCAATGACGGCCTGGAACAGTGGGTTAACTGCCTTGTTCAGGGGCAGAACCACAGATTTGTACCTTGTCAGCTCGGGGATTCGATCTAGCATCCTTTCGGATACTAGTCCAACACTCTAACCACTAGGCTACGCTGGCAGTTACCTGTAAAATGGATGGAGAGGTATCGCTTGAGTCACAACAAAATGAATTATAACGTTGCAGATGAAGTTCGGAATAACCATTTCATGTGAAAAGTACATCTAATGACCTGCATCACTATACTGAGAGTTTTGCCCTAACTTATGTGGTTGTTTTTGGATCCTTTGTTTTTTTAGGGGCCCCATACTAAACAAGGAGGATGAGGAAGTGATTTGCTATTTGAGGATAAGTTTCGCTAAAACATGTGAAAATCCCAAAAGGGTGTCGGGACCCTTCTAAAGTAATTTACATTAAAAAAATGTTGGGTGTAAAAAAATGTTTGAAGCTTTATCCTTTAAAACTTCTTAGGGATCAAATCCCTTTAGCGGGATCGATTCAACAACATCCGCTGAAAAGGCAGAGCGCAAAATTAATTTAAAAAATAAATAAATATTGAACTTTCATACATTCACAAGTGCAAAACACCAAATTGAAGCTTAACTTCTTGTTAATCTACCCATCGTAACCAATTTCAAAAAGGCTTTACAGCGAAAGAACAGCATATGATTATGTTAGGTCAGAGCCAAGTCACAAAAAAAACAAGCCATTTTCCAGCCAAAGAGAGGAGTCACAAAAAGCAGAAAGAGATCAAATTAAATCACTAACCTTTGATGATCTTCATTAGATGGCACTCATAGGACTTTGTTACACAATACACGCATGTTTTGTTCGATAAAGTCCATATTTATATCCATAAATCTCAGTTTACATTGGCGCGTTACGTTCAGTAATGTTTTGCTTCCAAAACATCCGGTGATTTTGCAGAGAGCCAATTCAATTTACAGAAATACTCATCATAAACTTTGATAAAAGATACAAGTGTTATGCACAGAATTAAAGATATACTTCTCCTTAATGCAACCGCTGTGTCAGATTTCAAAAAAGCTTTACAAAAAAAGCACACCATGCAATAATCTGAGTACAGCGCTCAGACACAAAAACAAGCCATACAGATACCTGCCATTTTGTGGAGTCAGTAAAAGCATTATAAATATTAACTTACCTTTGATGATCTTCATCAGAATGCACTCCCATGAATCCCAGTTCCACAATAAATGTTTGTTACATTCGATAAAGTCCATCATTTATGTCCAAATACCTCCTTTTTGTTAGTGCGTTTAGTTCACAAATCCAAACTTACGAGGCGCGGGCAAGTCCCGGCGAAAGTTATGACAAAGTCCAAAAAGTTATATTACAGTTCATAGAAACATGTCAAACGATGTATAGAATCAATCTTTAGGATGTTTTTAACATAAATCTTCAATAATGTTTCAACTGGAGAATTCCTTTGTCTTTGTCTTTAGAAAGGAAAAGGAACGCAGCTACCTCTCACGGGCGCGCGCGAGACTGAGCTCATGGCACTCTGCCAGACCTCTTACTTAATCAGCTCTTATTCTCTCCTCCTTCACAGTAGAAGCCTGAAACAAGGTCCTACAGACTGTTGACATCTAGTGGAAGCCTTAGGACATGCAATATACAGTGTATATTAGAAAGGCAATGAGTTGAAAAACTACAAACCTCAGATTTCCCACTTCCTGGTTAGATTTTCTTAGGTTTTCGCCTGCCATATGAGTTCTGTTATACTCACAGACATCATTCAAACAGTTTTAAAAACTTCAGAGTGTTTTCTATCCAATACTACTAATAATATGCATATATTAGCTTCTGGGCCTGATTAACAGGAAGTTTCCTCTGGGCATGCTTTTCATCCAAAAGTGAAAATGCTGCCTCCTATCCCAAACAGGTTAAAGTGTGTCCTCTAAAACCCAGTCATGACACACACCAGAGACAGGGTTTTTTTCTGAATCAAAGAAGGGACTTGGGTGGTGGCATTGGGCGGAGACATTTGAGTTTTAAAGCAAACTTCCTGCAATTCTATGCATTTTGGCTAATGCATAGAATTGGCTAATCCTGTGTTATTTTGCTCTGGCTAATCCTGTGTTATTTTGCTCTGGCTAATCCGGTGTTATTTTGCTCTGACTAATCCGGTGTTTATTTGCTCTGACTAATCCGGTGTTATTTTGCTCTGGCTAATCCGGTGTTATTTTGCTCTGGCTAATCCGGTGTTATTTTGCTCTGGCTAATCCGGTGTTATTTTGCTCTGGCTAATCCGGTGTTATTTTGCTCTGGCTAATCCGGTGTTATTTTGAGCGAGATTATAAATTAAATGAAGGTAGAAGAAAGGTGACTGGCTTTTAATCTGTTCTGACGCTCCCTGAAGCTCGGCCTCTGCTGCTGCGCTCCACTGGGGAACACAGAGGATTTCACATTGTTCTAGCTGACATGAGAACTGCACATAGCCTAGCACACTACTACTAGTCTGCTGCACACTGAAGGCACACTTTCGACTAATTGGCCCAGATGCATTTAAAAGGAGTAGGCTCCACTTTTTATTTTTATTATTGTGTCAGATTTGGAAGCAGCAGGCAGCCTAGTGGTTAGAGCGGTGGGCCAGTAACCAAAAGGTTGCTGGATCGAATCCCTGAGCTGACAAAGTACAAATCTGTCGTTCTGCCCCATAGCAAGGCAGTTAACCCACTGTTCCCTTGCCCCAAAGACGTGGATGTCGATTAAGGCAGCCCCCCGCACCTCTCTGATTGAGGGGTTGGGTTAAATGCAGAAGACGCATTTCAGTTGAATGCATTCAGTAGTACAACTGACTAGGTATCCCCCTTAACCATTTGTATTTATACTGGAACTCTTGCGGCTCAGCTAGGGGATAAATCATCTTACATGGAAGTCAGGCTTTTCTGCTCGATAAACGTTTTTTACTGATACAAGAACAGGTCTGGGAGATGTGTGATTTGAAAAGGCCAGCCCCAGAACACAAAATTAATTTGATTCTAAGTAATCTGTCCCCTCTCCGACCAGCATGTCCTGCCACATTGAGTAGCCCAAATCATAATCATTGTCAATGCTCACTACAGATTTCATATACCAGCGGCTTGCCAGTTATATCCTGTCTTTAATTTAAACAAAGATACAGTAAGTTAGAAGACAGTATGGAAATTGAGAAAAACTAGGCCTAGCCTATAGGCTAGAAATGTATCAAATTGAGACCTGTGGCGACAGTATACACAAAGTCTCTTATCAGGCCAGTGAATGCAGTAGCATATTGAATGGTAGCAGGCCATCCGGTGTTAGAAGGGTCGGCAGAGGTAGACCTCTTAAAACAGGACTTTAATCATCAATAGCAATTAGACCTTGGTCTCATTCAGCCGGGCCGATGATTTGTTAACAAGCTGACGGCATAAAAAATAGTATATGTATTAGATCTGCAAAATATCTATTGTTCGGCACTTAGACTGCAGACAGTCCAATTCTCTACCATTCCATCGTGAAGTGTGCACTTGCCGTGTGGGGGTGAGTAAGTGGACACTTTAGGAAGAAGTGTGGGGAAACAGAATGCAACCTGAAAGTGTGGACTCGTTCACTTTCTCTCAACAACATCCAATGTTTTTTCACTGAGGGTGAGTGAGCAATGCACACTTTAGGAAGATGTGTAGGGATCCTGAACACAGCCTTGTTTAAAGATCGAGTAGGGTATAGCCAAGTGAGAGCTGATGGTAGACAGGGATAGTAGAACAAAGGCCCATCTCCTCTCCCTGACTCCCTCCATGTCTACCACTTAGGGTTGCAAAGGGTCGGAAACTTGCCGGTAAATTTCCTGAATTTTTCCAGAAATTTTCCATTGGAAGTTAAGCCCGGGAATTTTCATTAAATTTATCAAATTCATTTTAAAAATGTTAGCTTATAACAGTGAACCTTTTTTTGGTGGGGCAATTCTAGGTCTTGTGGCATATTTTGGTTAAACTATCCCCAATTCAATGGAAATGCAACCCTCTGCATGCACAGTGCATGCACAGTGCATCACAAGTGCAGCTGATTCTCAAGATCTTGCACACTAATGAGATGCTATTGAGCCCACACTACTACACTGTCTGAGCCAAGGACTACATGCTTTCTGGTAAGTTTTGATTACAATACTGGGTGGGGTGAATATATTCTATATGACAAACATGATTTTTAGTTAACAAGACAATTGTAGCCTACAGCGACGTGTATTTAAATAATTTATAACTTGTTAACAATTTCTGCTAGTTAGTTTGCTTAAGCCTGCTGACTGAGGAGTGTTAATTCACCTGTTTCCATACATGTTTCATTTTAAAACATGTATCTTACTAAAGGAGTTGTTTAATCTAACTGCTTAACTATTTATCTGTACATGGAATCGTATATGTTTTTTTCAACCATTTTTTTCCCCTAATCTTTACAGGAAAATGCCAAGGGCACTATCTGATTTGTGGAGACATTTCACTGCAGCTAATGTAGAAGGAGAAGCTGTGGACATTTGCAAATACTGTGCCAAATCGCATGTGAAGAAGGCAACAAAAAGCAGAATTCCCTCAGCGCTCACATCAAGAAACCTCTGACAGAAGTCCCTCTACTTCTATTCGAGGTGAAAATGATGAATCGGACACCTTATCGATAACAGCTCATAGTCCTCCTGGAATCTTTTTTTTTTTTACTCAATGGAGGAACGTGTTCAGAGAAAAGATGATGAATGTCTTGATCAAGGTGTGTATGCAACTGGTTCACCTCTGATGCTCACAGGCAATAAGTATTGGAAGAGATTTCTGAATGTTATTTGCCCAGCATACACCCCTCCAACCAGACATGCGTTATCTACTCATTTGCTGGATGCAGAGTTTTACAGAGTTCAAGTGAAGGTCAATCAAATCATAGAGTTGGCAGACTGTATTGCAATCATCTCTGATGGGTGGCCTAATGCTCGTGGGCAAGGAATAATTAACTACATCATCTCCACCCCTCAACCAGTATTCTATAAGAGCACAGACACAAGGGACAACAGACACACCGGTCTCTACATTGACTGACTTCAGCTTATCTGCAATGACCTTGGACCACAGAAGGTATGTGCACTTGTGACAGACAATGCTACGAACATGAAGACTTCTTGGTCTAAAGTGGAGGAGTCTCTCTAGATCTCTCAAGTGCTATACAGCCAACTCATATGGTCGCTAGCATTTAGCATAAAAATGACCAAGTATAGATCGGGTACAAGGCTGTGGTAAAGAGTCTGAATATTGAGACGCAATGAGAGGAGCTGCTCACTGTCCCTCTAGCAGAAATGCTGAACAGCAGCAGTCTAGCTGGTCCAGTAATGCTCCTACTTGCATTAAAGCGAACACACAGCCTAACATCTGCCAAGCTAGTGGTGCTTTAACCCAGAAGAATACTAGAAGTCAGCATAAGTGAGACAAAGTTTTTAAAAAACAACTATGATAGCAGCTCATAAATCTCGATAGCGGAGGTGCATTGCTCGGGTCCTCTGGGGCCGCAGTCCTGCTGATTACATCACCGTTGGCTTTTGACAAGGGACTAATTTCTCCAGGTGTGTGAATTCTCCAGCCAATCAGTAGCCTCGACTTCAAGGGAGACAGGGAAACCAGCAGAATGCTGTGACCACTTGGCAAGCGTACAGTAATCATTAGGCTAGAGCTTGTCTTGGGCAGTTGTGTAATATACTGTGATCAGATGATATCTGTACATCCTGAATAATCTTGAGTTATCTCCGAGAGCAGAACCCCTTTATGAACAAGGTAGGTAAATGTTAATACACACCCTGTCTAGACTACATCTTATCATGACATAACAACGTAGCGGAAAACACAGGCCTTTGGTCGTGCATCAGAGACTGCATTGGAATAGTGACAGAGAAGGGGACAGACGGTAGACGACAGAGAGATATGGGGGGGTGTAGAAGACAGAGAGAGGGGGGTAGGAGACAGAGAGGGGGGTGTAGAAGACAGAGATGGGGGTGTAGAAGACAGAGATGGGGGTGTAGAAGACAGAGCGAGGGGGGGGGGGGTAGAAGACAGAGGGGGGGGTGTAGAAGACAGAGATGGGGGTGTAGAAGACAGAGCGAGAGAGAGGGGGGGGTAGATAATAGAGAGGAACATTTTACATCTCGCTAGAAATTCATAATGAAACGATGTTAACAGAGAAAAACATCCTTGTATGCTACCTATATTCCCCCAATAGAATCCCCATGCTTTAACAATGACAGCTTCTCCATCCTAGAGGGGGAGATCAACAATTTCCAGTCTCAGGGACATGTACTGTACTCGTTTGTAGTGACCTAAATGCCAGAACTAAACAAGAGAACGACAACCTCAGCACACAGGGGGGACAACCACCTACCTGGAGGGGCCAGCTTCCCTCACCTAAGACAACATAACCAACATAAATGGGTCATAACTCCTGCAGCTCTGTCGGACGCTGGGTATGTACAGTTGAAGTCAGAAGTTTACATACACCTTAGCCAAAATACATTTAAACTCAGTTGTTCACAATTCCTGACATTTAATCCAAGTAGAAATGCCCTGTCTTAGGTCAGTTAGGATCACCACTTTATTGTAAGAATGTGAAATGTCAGAATAATAGTAGAGAGAATAATTTATTTCAGCTTTTATTTCTTTCATCACATTCCCAGTGGGTCAGAAGTTCACATACACTCAATTAGTAGTTGGTAGCATTGCTTTTAAATTGTTTCACTTGGGTCAAACATTTCAGGTAGCCTTCCACAAGCTTCCAACAATAAGTGGGGTGAATTTTTGGCCCATTCCTCCTGCCAGAGCTGGTGTAACTGAGTCAGGTTTGTAGGCCTCCTTGCTCGCACACGCTTTTTCAGTTCTGCCCACAAATATTCTATGGGATTGAGGTTAGGGCTTTTTGATGGCCACTCCAATACCTTGACTTTGTTGTCCTTAAGCCGTTTTGCCACAACTTTGGAAGTATGCTTGGGGTCATTGTCCATTTGGAAGACCCATTTGCAACCAAGCTTTAAGATCCTGACTGATGTCTTAAGATGTTGCTTCAATATATCCACATAATTTTTCTCCCTCATGATGCCATCTATTTTGTGAAGTGCACCAGTCCTTCCTGCAGCAAAGCACCCCCACAACATGATGCCGTGATTCACGGTTGGGATGGTGTTCTTCTACTTACAAGCCTCCCCCTTTTCCCTCCAAACTTAACAACGGTCATTATGGCCAAACAGTTCCATCTTTGTTCCATCAGACCAGAGGACATTTCTCCAAAAAATACGATCTTCGTCCCCATGTGCAGTTGCAAACCATAGTCTGGCTTTTTTATGGCGGTTTTGGAGCAGTGGATTCTTCCTTGCTTAGCGGCCTGTCAGGTTATGTCGATATAGGACTCGTTTTACTGTGGAAATAGATACTTTTGTACCCGTTTCCTCCAGCATCTTCACATGGTCATTTGCTGTTGTTCTGGGATTGATTTGCACTTTTCGCACCAAAGTACGTTCATCTCTAGGAGACAGAACGGGTCTCCTTCCTGAGCAGTATGACGGCTGCGTGGTTCCATGGTGTTTATACTTGCGTACTATTGTTTGTACAGATGAACGCGGTACCTTCATATGTTTGTAAATTCCTCCCAAGGATGAACCAGACTTCTGGAGGTCTACAATCTTTTTTCTGAGGTCTTGGCTGATTTCTTTTGATTTTCCCATGATGTCAAGCAAAGAGGCACTGAGTTTGAAGGTAGGCCTTGAAATACATCCACAGGTACACCTCCAATTGACTCAAATATCCTATCAGAAGCTTCAAAAGCCATGACATTTTCTGGAATTTTCCAAGCTGTTTCAAGGCAGTCAACTTAGTGTATGTAAACTTCTGACCCACTGGAAGTGAAATAATCTGTCTGTAAACAATGGTTGGAAAAATTACTTGTGTCATGCACAAAGTAGATGTCCTAACCGACTTACCAAAACTATAGTTTGTGTACAAGAAATTTGTGGAGAGGTTGAAAAATGAGTTTTAATGACTCCAACCTAAGTGTATGTAAACTTCCGACTTCAACAGTATATCTACCCTTTACAGAAATAGAACCCAGTGAAGAAACGTGGATAATTGATAGCTTTAGACAATTTCAAAAAGTGCGGTATCAGAATCATCTGTACCTTTTCAGACAGTAGGGCTGCAGTCCAAACATGTTATTTTTACCCCCTCAGTCCTCGCACCAGCCGATTTCCTATGGGGGAACCCCAGTCGAAAACAGATGCAATTTGATTGCAATCTTAAGACGGTCCAATTCACTAACACTGCCCCCTCAGCCCTCGATTTAGCGAGTGAAGAGGTATAGGTATATTAATAGCTTTAGGTCGGTTGTTTTTAAGCTCCATTTCAAGATTACCACCAAGTGGTAATCACCACTCTTCCCCCGCTAGGACAAGGGACATCTAAGGTACACTCGGACGTGACGAGGTAAAACGTAATTCAAAAGGCTGAGGGTTTAGGGCTGTCTACTTTGAATTTGGACCCCAGCCTAGAACTGTGTTCCGGCATATAATATTATATTGTTTCCCTGACAACAAACACTGCTGATTGATGTCCAGCTGTGTTGTTTATGCAGTTTTTTAATGGTAGGGTAGCTAGATGTGCTTTCTTTCCACTAAATGTTTTGGTAAGTTGTGATATTTAACTAACTTTTTTAGGGAATAGTGGTCTGCACGCAGACAGGCTAGGACTGACTGATCTGGTTACCTAGTGATGGAAGTTAATCCCGCTTCAGAATTGGCATTACTTTACAGACAAGTAAAATGCTGTTCATGTCTCCAGAGAAGGTTTAGTGTCGGCGTATAAAAAGTGTAGTGATCCAAACAGAAAAACAAACATGCCGTGGCCAAAGACGCTTTCAAGGGGACACATACCATTATATGTGAAGAGGAGAATCGATATAGGCTATAAAATCGGTAGCCTACTGTCATTTCATATTATGAGACAAAAACACCCCCACCCACTCCGCAACGAAGAGTAGCCTACCCTGTGTGCTCAAAAGACTGGCCCCGTCATTAGCAAAAAGAAAGAGCAGGCAGGCCAGTGCGAGGGAGAGAGAGGGGCAGGACAAAGCGATAGCGAGAGAGGAGGGGCAGAAAGGAGGGGCAGGCAGAACCGTGCACATACGTCTTGGTAATCTGCATTTCACAATTTTTAATTGTCTAGCATGCCTCACAAATTTACCAAAGTAGCTTAAAGTTTGCCTGTTCCTCTCTGGCTTTATTTAAATTACAGAGCTTTCCCCAGGACTTTATAGCCATATAGTCTAGTTAGGCTATAACACAGAAAATAATGTATTGTGATTAGGGATGCGCGATATCGGAATTGGCCGATATTCGCTAAAAATGCCAAGATCAGTATCGGCCCGATGTCTAGTTGAACGCCGATGTGCATAACTGATGTCAAAGCTGACGTGCATACCTATATAACACGTAATGACGCCATGTAAAATGTTGCGCTATACGTGCAACACAGCATTCCTAACCTAGCCCACAATGTCTGCTGTGTGGATCGAGCAGTCAACAAGTCCAGCAGTCATTTAAAGAATAAGAACATTTCAGCGAGACAACTCAAAGATGAAATCCATTAAATTTGCACGTGCAAGCCGAGCACCACCACTACTATCAGTAGCACTGTCAAAGCTGTACAAAAAGTCTGCAAACAAGCAAACACCGACCACGAATGATGTGTTTACAATACTGCGTTGGTAATAAAGCATTATTTGCTCGACCGCAACATCGACCGGTAGCTAGCTTGCTGGACCAGTAGCTAGCACCAATACAACCAGTCTGGAAACAATGACCAGTAGAACCTGCAGTCATTTTCATTATTCTAAGCAATGATTTAGGAATCCTTGTGAGTAAATATTAGCTGAGTAGCCACTTGTTGTTTGTCTATTAAAGTTGATAATTTCATGAAAATAAATAGCTAGCCAGCTACTTAACCCTGTTGCCAAAAGCTAAAGTTATAAGCAGCCAGCTAACTTATTCTGTCTACGGTAGTGAGGCTCGACCGGACAGGGTTATAGTTGTGAAGCTAGCCACAATAAGGATTTGGCACAGTAGTGGAATTTTCAGTTTGCCTTCAAAATAAAAACAAGTACCTCTTTGAAAGTGATGCAGATGGTTACAAATTGGTGTTATCATGCCATATTTAGACTAGATGATGTTAAACAAGGTTGGACTGTGAAGCAATAAAATGGGGTATCAGTCTACTCGGTGACACCGACAGAACACAACTGTGAAGAGTTTATGCAAATATTTGCATTTTAGCTCTTATCGCGGGACCGTGACTGTGTGAAATCAACTCCCCAGTCAGCCTATTGTGTGCATTGACATTCATATTGCCCTGTACAGCTTTACCTAAGGATTTGGGATCAATGAAATGGGGTATCAGTCTACTCAATTCATTTTTTTCCCAAAGTCCTCCTCAGAGTTATCAGACTCCAAAGCATCCACACGGTATTGTTTTTCCTCTGGAACAGTGTTCAATACACATAGGTTGACAATAAATGTGTCTCAATTCACAGTTGTTTCAGAGTCCCGCAATAAGAGCTACGACAATTTTCTCTGGGTGTCACCGAGTAGACTGATACCCGATGTCATTGATCCACAATCCATAGGGAAGGCTGTTCAGTGAAATAACTATGCCCCCAACGCAAAAGTTTTTGTCAAATTAACTAATTGTCTATTGTTGATTTTATATAACATTCCAACCTCATTTAGCATGATCTATTCAATTAAGGCATAATTCTACTATTTCTATGGCGTTCCATAGTATGAGAAACCCTGGTTGAGAATGAATCGACTGAAAATGAACAACAAAACAGAACAGGAAGTAAGTGAAAGAAATTGGTTTTGATTATGTTTTACTGGTAATGGGGACATACGTAAATTCCAACAAAATAAGTTTTTAGTCACTGTGGTGTGTGTGTAACCTTTATTTAACTTGGCAAGTCAGTTAAGAACAAATTCTTATTTACAATGACGGCCTACACCGGCCAAACCTGGACAATTCTGGGCCAATTGTGCGTCGCCCTATTCACAGCCGGATGTGATACAGCCTGGATTCGAACCAGGGACTGTAGTGACGCCTCTTGCACTGAGATGCAGTGACTTAGAACGCTGTGTCCGTGAGTGGAGTGGATACACCACGGCAGTACAATAGACAATAATAAAATGCCCAGTGACATGTAGTATAACATAAGGCCTATGAAATTACATCATATCCAGCAGACAGGCTGGGTGTACGATGGATGGATTGATGGCTTAATCTAGAGACATGCTGGGAGAGAAAGAGGGAGAAAGAGAGCGATTGTAGCTTGGCGCTACAGTAGTCAGATCCCAGGAGAGAGATAAGAGCACTGGGTTGGGAGTAGTGAGTAGCAGTGACAAAGTGTCAGGACATAACTCATTGTGTCCCGATGGTTTATGTGCTTCTGGGAATGGGACACTGGTCGACAGGCAGACAGACCCACTGGTCCTGTCCTAGTCCATACACACACACACACACACACAGAACAGCAAGCTGCTGATTGGGAACTTTGGGCCTGCTACGCTTCAAAACAGATGCAAAGTCTGAGGAAGAGACTAAAAAAGAGAGATAAAAGGCATAGAAAGAGAGAAACGGGGAGGGTGGGTGAGATAGCTAGAGGACTTAGAGAAAGAAGACAGAAAGAGAGGCCTTTCTTAACGACTGCCTCTCAGCTCACCACAAATCAGTAGAGCGTAAAAAGAGGTGTTTTCAGAGTACACTGCACACACCTGAGCCGAGTTGAGGTGTAGCCCAGTCGCCCAGAGGCAATGGTCCATCTTCAATACACAGAGAGAGCTCCTGTCAGGGAGCAGTGCATAACTCATTCCTCTTTGTGTCTGTTTAAATCAATGTCTCAGTCAGTCAGTCAGGAGAGAAAGGCCTATACAGGTAGAACTACTCTATAGGTGAAACACCAAAGTCTCTCCACAAAGCACTGCAGGGGACTGGGAGAAGTCTCTCCACAAAGCACTGCAAGGGACTGGGAGATGTCTCTCCACAAAACACTGCAAGGGACTGGGAGATGTCTCTCCACAAAGCACTGCAAGGGACTGGGAGATGTCTCTCCACAAAGCACTGCAAGGGACTGGGAGATGTCTCTCCACAAAGCACTGCAAGGGACTGGGAGATGTCTCTCCACAAAGCACTGCAGGGGACTGGGAGATGTCTCTCCACAAAGCACTGCAGGGGACTGGGAGATGTCTCTCCACAAAGCACTGCAGGGGACTGGGAGAAGTCTCTCCACAAAGCACTGCAGGGGACTGGGAGATGTCTCTCCACAAAGCACTGCAGGGGACTGGGAGAAGTCTCTCCACAAAGCACTGCAAGGGACTGGGAAATGTCTCTCCACAAAGCACTGCAGGGGACTAGAAGGCATTAAATTGGTTTTGATTAGCCCTATTGCACCAAATGTGTGCGAATGAAATCAGCTTGAAATACTATAGCATAGTTTATTATACAAGGCAAAGATACCGGTGGTCTACTTAGGCTATATATTCTCGAATTGACAAAATACAATTGTCATATTGGCAGTTTTGACAGATTGATTTATTTAAAACCCCCATTGAAAGAATTCCCATAATAAACTAAATGTGGCATTAGGGCCCTGCATTTTGCACAATGTGACATGCCAGGATTTGAACCTTTATTAAAGCTTTTCATAATCTGAGAACCCATTAGTGTAATGGTGCATTAAATGAAGGTACATATCTCTCGGTTTCCCACAGCAGCCATATTGGGAGGGTTGGAGAAGGGAGAACCAAAGCGCTGCTCTTCCTCCACTGCCTTCACGGTCTACGTGCTTGCAAGTGTGTGTGTGCCTTGAAGTCAAAGGGGTGTGTCTTGTGTGTGTTTGTACAGTGTATGATGCATGCACTGTGTGTGTGTGTGTCTCAGTGAAAGGAGGAGAGAGTCTGCCAGTGAGGAAATGAGAATACGAGAGGATGGCTTGAGAGCAGGTTGCCATCACACACGAGCTAAGTCTCCTCTCTACGCTCCCTTTCTTTCTCTGCCTGAAGCAACTAGGAGACTCATCTCCATTCTCTCACCAGCAAGCCTGGTTAAACGCAGGAATCGTGTCAGCCTGAATCGCTGCACTTAATGAAAATAATTCCAAAAAAACTCTCAACTACAGCTCTCCCTGTGTGTGTGCTGAGGCAGCAGCAGCCGGGAGGGAGCAGGGGTTAATACAGAGGGTAGTGGAGGCATGATAATACACGTCTCACAGAGACACCTTACAACAGGCAGGCAGAGTAGAGTAGAGCTAGTCCTCTGGTCAATAACCACCGTGGACCCACTCGGACTGCGTACAACATGCAACCATATCCTCTATGTAGTGCACCACTTCTGACTAGGGCCCATATTAGTGCACTACTTCTGACTAGGGCCCATAGGGATTTGGCCAAAAGTAGTGCACTACATAAGGGAATAGGGTGCCTTGTGTGACGCAGTCGAAGTTCCATACGTACAGTCCAGCTACTGCTCATCTACAGCATTAAACAAAGGTGGCAATGTGCAAATTGCCAATGTCGCAAGTTTAACAGAGATGGTTCAGTGAGTGAAACACACCTGTGTGATGAGTTATAGTTACTCATTCCTTGTGTTATAATTATCGTTATTGTGTTATAAAAATGTTATTTGTCACATACACATGGTTAGCAGATGTCAATGCGAGTGTAGCGAAATGCTTGTGCTTCTAGTTCCGACAATGCAGTAATAACCAACGAGTAATATAACTAACAATTCCAAAACTACTGTCTTATACACACAAGTGTAAAGAGAAACAGAATATGTACATAAAGATATATGAATGAGTGATGGTACAGAACAGCATAGGCAAGATACAGTAGATGGTATAGAGTACAGTATATACATATGAGCTGACTAATGTCGGTTATATAAACATAAAGTGGCATAGTTTAAAGTGGCTAGTGATACATGTATTACATAAAGATGGCAAGATGCAGTAGATGATATAGAGTACAGTATATACATATACATATGAGATGAGTAATGTAGGGTATGTAACAGTCTAACAGTTAACAGTCTGATGGCCTTGAGATAGAAGCTGTTTTTCAGTCTCTCGGTCCCTGCTTTGATGCACCTGTACTGACCTCGCCTTCTGGATGATAGCGGGGTGAACAGGCAGTGGCTCGGGTGGTTGTTGTCCTTGATGATCTTTGTGGCCTTCCTGTGACATCGGGTGGTGTAGGTGTCCTGGAGGGCAGGTAGTTTGCCCCCGGTGATGCGTTGTGCAGACCTCACTACCCTCTGGAGAGCCTTGCGGTTGTGGGCGGAGCAGTTGCCGTACCAGGCGGTGATACAGCCCGAGAGGATGCTCTCGATTGTGCATCTGTAGAAGTTTGTGAGTGATTTTGGTGACAAGCCAAAAAGGCGCTGCTGTGCCTTCTTCACGATGCTGTCTGTGTGGATGGACCAATTCAGTTTGTCTGTGATGTGTACGCCGAGGAACTTAAAACTTACTACCCTCTCCACTACTGTCCCGTCGATGTGGATAGGGGGGTGCTCCCTCTGCTGTTTCCTGAAGTCCACAATCATCTCCTTTGTTTTGTTGATGTTGAGTGTGAGGTTATTTTCCTGACAACACAGAGGACCCTCGGAGTGTCGTGTGCAGATATACGATGTGCATTTATCAAGAGTCAACTGTAGTCCACCTTCAAACTGTCTGGGAACGGTTGGTTTCAGCCTCCATTAGAGAAAGTGCATACAGGCTGAATGAATGACTGTCATTCAGATTCAACATTTTAAAAATGGTCTAGTACAGGGTTCACCAATATATTTTTAAAAAACAGACCACGGCTGAATGTAACTGGGGACCACTGGTCTAGTAGGACAATAACTGGGTGTATAGTACTGGCTATATGCAATCTACTGTACAATGGAAAATAGAGAATAGACTGACACCATGTTATGGATTTATAAGCATAGTTATAGGCATGCACATCATGCTAGGGTCCATATGAAAGGGCACGTTAGCCGCGAGAGCATATCCATGGAAACAAGTCAGGCTGTGAGCGTATAAAAGCCAGGAAGCACTTGTATTTAAACGTAAATGACATGATATTAATATATTGATGACAACTTGGGAAATTACGTGCACGTTTAGCCCTACACAGAATAGGCTACTGCATTTCATTTCCCCTAATAAACCTAAAGTAAAAGGACACTTGAATTACACTGAACAAAAAATATAAATGCAACATGTAAACTGTTGGTCCTGTTTCATGAGCTGAAAAGACCCCAGAAATGTTCCATACTCACAGAAAGCTTATTTCTCTATTTTGTGCACAAATGTGTTTACGTCCCTGTTAGTGAGCATTCTCCTTTGCCAAGATAATCCTGACAAGTGTGGCACATCAAGAAGCTGATTAAACAGCATGGTCATACACAGGTTAACCTTGTGCTGTGGACAATAAAAGGCCACTAAATTTAGCAGTTTTGTCACAACAGAATGACACAGATTTCTCAAATTGAGGGAGCGTGCAATTGGCATGCTGACTGCAGGAATTTCCACCAGAGCTGTTGCAAGAACATTGTATGTTCATTGCTTTACCATAAGCCACGACCCAACATACATTTTGAGAATTTGGCAGGATGTCCCACAGACCTCATCTATGGCGTTGTGTGGGCGAGCGGTTAGCTGATGTCAACGTTGTGAACAGAGTTCCCCATGTTGGCGATGGGGTTATGGTATGGGCAGGCATAAGCTACAGACAAAGAACACAAACACATTTTACCCAGGGCAATTTGAATGCACAGAGATACCGTGACGAGGAACTCAGGCCCATTGTTGTGCATTCATCTACTTCCATCACCTCATGTTTCAGCATGATAATGCACTGCCCCAAAATGTCCCAGTTCTTCCATGGCCTGCATTGTCACCAGACATGTCACCCATTGAGCATGTTTGGGATGCTCTGGATTGAAGTGTATGACATGTTCCAGTTCCGGCCAAAATCCATGAAGAAGTAAATTCATTAGGCCCTAATCCTCATAACAGAGCAGTGGGACAACATTCCACAGGTCACAATCAACAGCCTGATCAACTCTATGTGAAGAAGATGTGTCACACTGCATGAGGAAAAACAATGGTCAAACCAGATAATGATACTGGTTCTGATCCATGCCTCTACTTTTTTTTTAAAGGTATATGTGACCTACAGATGCATATCTGTATTCCCAGTCATGTGAAATCCATAGATTCGGGCAAAATGAATTTACTTCCTCATGAGCTGTAACTCAGTAAAATCAATTAATTTGTTGCATGTTGCCCTCTTTGTTCAGTATAGTTTGATGGGGGGAAAAAAAGCATACCTACATACAGTGAAACTGCCCCATCTGTATCCTATACATTGTAGAATATGCCCACTTTGAAGGCGGCTATGATATGTGCATTGCAACTGTAATGAAGATATGTTGTTACCTATATATGGGTGGTCCCTGAAGTGTTATTCTGGAATACATATTTCATGCTCCTCATTCAAAAGGAGGAATGGCAAGTGTGTTCATTTAGCATCCACTGCTTAGCCAAACAGTAGCAGAGTCCACATGGACTATAATAAATAGCGCTAAGAGTTTGGTTATAGAGCCTGTGGCCTCTATGTCTCTGCTGGTGATCATTTGCTTATTTGAAGGTAAAATGTTGCTGTGGAATGAACAATGTGATGATGAAACAGAACCAAACTTTGGTAACAACCTAAAATGTTAACAAAGTTCCATTCTTTTCAGCATCACATTTTACATTCCACAGCAATATTTCACCTTCAAAAAAGTTCCATCCTGAAAGAAACCACAAGGGCCACACAAGGACCTGGAGTTCTGGTATTATGGCTTTGAATATGGCTTTGAATGCTGCACATCAACACCCCTAATGTCAACATGAGAATGACATAGCTAGTCAATGATCCATAGGATCGTGTGGCTAGGGTTGGAAGGAAACAGTTTTATCTTATGTAGAATAGCTTTTAGAAGTATTGCACAGCAGACCACCCGGAAAGTGCACATTGAGACTTAGGTATAGGTAGCACTTCAATATCTCTAATGTTGTGTGGAGGAATGTAGCAATTATGCTTCATACGTTTTGATGTGCAAAAGTGTTGCATGCGTGCATGGTATCTTACCAGACGAATGGTCAACGGGTCCACCGCCGTTAGTAAAGAGTGCAGAATACAGCTCAGGGTACGTCTTCTCCAAGGCCACACACAGTTCGAGGAAATGGTCGCTTTCCTTGTTCACAAGCATCTTCAAAAGCTGGTCCACTTTCTCCGCGCTGGAAGAGCAGTTTTGGTCCAGTTCGAAGCGGTCGAGCTGGCTTATAGTACCGGAGAGTATGAGCAACTCTATCAGCCGGTCAGCGTCAGTTATTGAGTCCAGCAAGTTTTGGTGGCATTGGTCTAACAACTCTTTGTGCTTTGGCTCCATTGCCGTTCGCTTTAGTTCGGTAGCTAACTAGCTAACGTTAGCAGACTGGTTAGCTAACGTATCCTTGGCTTTATTTCTCCAAAATGACCCCCCCTGCCCGATAAGCGAACAAGGAACTAACTTCCTAATTGTCACTTGTATGAATTCAGCAGAAGAGCCATGACATCGAATGGCATGGGACAGTAATTTTTTATAACAAATAGGAAAAGGCACCCGAAGCCATATTTGTTGCCTACTGTTGACTGCACTAAACAGCCATACATTTTCCCAGGTTACTTACGTTTGGCAACTTCATCCATTTTTGCGTTATTCCGACAAAAACCCTGCCCTAACACATGAGCTTTTTCCAAAGAGTCATTTATTTCATGCACTAAACCAACTCAAGTGCTAGGAAAACTACCGTAACTCTCTCGCCGTTCCCCAGCTATACTGTATCCTGCGCAATGTCTGGGCTGTTCAGCAGCTGCTGCGTGCTGTCAATCAAATTCCCATACAATGCCATGTAAAGTAAAACGGGGCGGGCCTTACCCCAAGACACACCTGATTTTTCAATGGGCGTACGTTCTGAAAACCTAGGCGGAAAAGATGAGAATGGATAAAAAAAAAATGCATACAAATGTTGCTGTGATACATACATTGTTGCATAAATACATTGTAGAAGAGGCAGTAATGACAACCAACTCAGCAAACATTGTTGTAGCCAATTAAAACATTTTTGGTATCCAACATATATCAATTTTGGTGAGATGAAGAGGAGATTTTCACTGTACTTGACATTAAAACTTAAAATTGAATCTGAAGAGATGTTTTATTATGTTTATATGAATATAAATTAATATGTTTAGATTAATTAAAATCGTTGAATATATTAATTCATATGGTTTTGTTGTGAAAAAAATATGTTTAATTACATGGCAATATACACAGCGCACAAAACATTAGGAACACCTGCTCTTTCTATGACATAGACGAACCAGGGGAATCCAGGTGAAAGCTATGATCCCTTATTGATGTCACCTGTTACATACACTTCAATCAGTGTAGATGTAGGGGAGGAGACAGGTTAAAAATATATTTTTAAGTCTTGAGACATATGGATTGTGGATGTGTGCCATTCAGAGGGTGAATGGGCAAGACAAAATATTTAAGTGCCTTTGAACTGGGTATGGTAGTAGGTGCCAGGCGCACCGGTTTGAGTGTGTCAAGAATTGCAACGCTGCTGGGTTTTTCGTGCTCAACAGTTTCACGTGCGTATCAAGAATGGTCCACCACCCAAAGGACATCCAGCCAACTTGACACAACTGTGGGAAGCATTGGAGTCAACATGGGCCAGTATCCGTGTGGAATGTTTTTGACACCTTGTAGAGTCCATGCACCAACAAATTGAGGCTGTTCTGAGGGCAAAAGGGGTGCAATCAATATTAGGAAGGTGTTTCTAATGTTTTGTCAACATATGATGTTGATACATGTGATACTGAATGAACCATTCTTACCAGTGTGCCAACTGTACTGAGACATTTCTCAGTCTCTGACACATTGCTGTGCAGCCAAAATTAATTGAAGGGAGGCAGCAACCAAGAAGATGAATAATGCCATCACTAACACAGAGAGTCTGCTGCCTTCATACAGACTTGAAATCATTGGCCACTAATGGATCACTCGTCACTTTATTAATATTGCCACTTTAATAATGATGTTTACATGTCTTGCATTACTCATCCCATATGTATATATTATATTTTAAACCATCTATAGCACCTTGCCTATGCCGCTTAGTCATTGCTCATCCATATATTTATATTACACAATGTTGTTCCATCCCTTTACTTAGATTTGTGTGTATAAGGTAATTGTTGTGGAATTGTTAGATGACTTGTTGATATTGCTGCACTGTCAGAACTAGAAGCACAAGCATTTCGCTACACTCGCAATAACATCTGCTAACCATGTGTATGTGACCAATCAAATTTGATTTGATTTTTTATTTTATTTGATTTTTATTTCACCTTTATTTAACCTGGTAAGCTAGTTGAGAACAAGTTCTCATTTGCAACTGCGACCTGGCCAAGATAAAGCATAGCAGTTCGACACATACAACAACACAGAGTTACACATGGAATGAACAAAACATACAGTCAATAATACAATAGGAAAAAAAAGAAAACAAAGTAAAAATACAGTGAGTGCAAATAAGGGAGTTAAGGCAATAAATAGGCCATGGTGGCGAAGTAATTACAATATGGCAATTAAACACTGGAATGGTAGATGTGCAAAAGATGGTGGTGCAAGTAGAGATACTGTGGTGCAAAAGGAGCAAAATAAATAAATACAGTATGGGAATGAGGTAGATAGATGGGCTGTATACAGATGGGCTATGAACAGGTGCAGTGATCTGTGAGCTGCTCTGACAGCTGGTTCTTAAAGCTAGTGAGGGAGATGGCAATCTCTAGCTTCAGTGATTTTTGCAGTTTGTTCCAGTCAGTGGCAGCAGAGAACTGGAAGGAAAGGCGACCAAATGAGGAATTGGCTTTGGGGGTGACCAGTGAGATATACCTGCTGGAGCGTGTGCTACGAGTGGGTGCTGCTATGGTGACCAGCGAGCTGAGATAGGGCGGGGCTTTACCTAGCAGAGACTTGTAGATAACCTGTAGCCAGTGGGTTTGGCGACGAGTATGAAGCGAGGGCCAGCCAACGAGAGCGTACAGGTCGCAGTGGTGGGTAGTATATGGGGCTTTGATGACAAAACGGATGACACTGTGATAGACTACATCCAGTTTGCTGAGTAGTGTTGGAGGCTATTTTATAGATGACATCGCCGAAGTCAAGGATCAGTAGGATGGTCAGTTTTACGAGGGTATGTTTGGCAGCATGAGTGAAGGAAGCTTTGTTGCAAAATAGGAAGCTGATTCTAGATTTTATTTTTGATTGGAGATGCTTAATGTGAGTCTGGAAGGAGAGTTTACAGTCTAGCCAGACAGCCAGGTATTTGTAGTTATCCACGTATTCTAAGTCAGAGCCGTCCAGAGTAGTGATGCTGGATTGGCGGGCTGGTGCGGGCAATGATTGGTTGAATAGCATGCATTTAGTTTTATTTGCGTTTAAGAGCAGTTGGAGGCCACGGAAGGAGAGTTGTATGGCATTGAAGCTCGTCTGGAGGTTAGTTAACACAGTGTCCAAAGAAGGGTCAGAAGTATATAGAATGGTGTCGTCTGCGTAGAAGTGGATTAGAGAATCACCAGCAGCAAGAGCGACATCATTGATGTATACAGAGAAGAGAGTTGGCCCGAGAATTGAACCCTGTGGCACCCCCATAGAGGCTGCCAGAGGTCCGGACAACAGGCCCTCCGATTTGACACACTGAGCTCTATCAGAGAAGTAGTTGGTGAACCAAGCGAGGCAATCATTTGAGAAACCAAGGCTGTTGAGTCTGCCAATAAGAATGTGGTGATCGACAGAGTCGAAAGCCTTGGTCTGGTTGATGAATACGGCTGCACAGTAATGTCTCTTATCGACGGCGGTTATGATATCGTAAAGGACCTTGAGCGTGGCTGAGGTGCACCCATGACCAGCTCGGAAACCAGATTGTATAGCGGAGAAGGTACGATGTGATTCAAAATGGTCAGTAATGTTTTTGTTAACTTGGCTTTCGAAGACCTTAGAGATGCAGGGTAGGATAGATATAGGTCTGTAGCAGTTTGGGTCTAGAGTGTCACCCCTTTTGAAGAGGGGGATGACCGCGGCAGCTTTCCAATCTTTGGGAATCTCAGACGATATGAAAGAGAGGTTGGACAGGCTAGTAATAGGGGTTGCAACAATTTCGGCAGATAATTTTAGAAAGAGAGGGTCCAGATTGTCTAGCCCGGCTGATTTGTAGGGGTCCAGATTTTGCAGCTCTTTCACAACATAAGCTATCTGGATATGGGTGAAGGAGAAATGGTGGGGACTTGGGCGGGTTGCTGTGGAGGGTGCAGGGCAGTTGACCAGGGTAGGGGTAGCCAAGTGGAAAGCATGGCCAGCCGTAGAGAAATGCTTATTGAAATTCTCAATTATAGTGCATTTATCGGTGGTGACAGTGTTTCCTAGCCTCAGAGCAGTGGGCAGCTGGGAGGAGGTGCTCTTATTCTCCATGGACTTTACAGTGTCCCAGATCTTTTTTGAGTTAGTACTACAGGATGCAAATTTCTGTTTGAAAAAGCTTGCCTTAGCTTTTCTAACTGCCTGTGTATATTTGTTCCTAACTTCCCTGAAAAGTTACATATCACGGGGGCTATTCGATGCTAATGCAGAATGCCACAGGATGTTTTTGTGCTGGTCAAGGGCAGACAGGTCTGGCGTGAACCAAGGACTATATCTATTCCTAGTTCTACATTTTTTGAGAGGGGCATGCTTATTTAAGATGGTGAGGAAGGCACTTTTAAAGAATAGCCAGGCATCATCTACTGACGGGATGAGGTCAATGTCATTCCAGCATAACCCGGCCAGGTCGATTAGAAAGGCCTGCTTGCAGAAGTGTTTCAGGGAGCGTTTGACAGTGATGAGGGGTGGTCGTTTGACTGCGGACCCGCAGAGGATACAGGCAATGAAGCAGTGATCGCTGAGATCTTCATTGAAAACAGCAGAGGTGTATTTGGAGGGCGAATTAGTTAGGATGACATCTATGAGGGTGCCCGTGTTTACTGATTTGGGGTTGTACCTATCAAGCTTAGTATGTAGGATGGCCGGGGTGTTAAGCATGTCCCAGTTTAGGTCACCTAGTAGCACGAGCTCAGAAGATAGATGGGGGGGCAATCAGTTCACATATGGTATCGAGGGCACAGCTGGGGGCAGAGGGAGGTCTATAGCAAGCGGCAACAGTGAGAGACTTGTTTCTGGAAAGGTGCATTTTTAGAAGTAGAAGCTCAAATTGTTTGGGTACAGACTTAGAAAGTAATACAGAACTCTGCAGGCTATCTTTGCAGTAGATTGCAACACCGCCCCCTTTGGCAGTTCTATCGCAGCGGAAAACGTTATGGTTAGCAATGGAGATTTCAGGGTTTTTGGTGGTTTTCTTAAGCCAGGATTCAGACACGGCTAAGACATCTGGGTTGGCAGAGTGTGCTAAAGCAGTGAGTAAAACAAACGTAGGGAGTAGGCTTCTAATGTTAACATGCATGAAACCAAGGCGTTTACGTTTACAGAAGTCAACAAATGAGAGCACCTGGGGGGTGGGAGTGGAGCTAGGCACTGCAGGACCTGGATTAACCTCCACATCACCAGAGGAACAGAGGAGAAGTAGGATAAGGGTACGGCTAAAGACTATACGAACTGTCCGTCTACCACGTTCAGAACAGAGAGTAAAAGGAGCAGGTTTCTGGGCCCGATAGCATAGATTCAAGGCATAGTGTACAGACAAAGGTAAGGTAGGATGTGAGTACATTGGAGGTAAACCTAGGCATTGAGTAATGAAGAGAGAGATATAGTCTCTAGAGATGTTTAAACCAGGTGATGTCATCGCATATGTAGGAGGTGGAACAACATGGTTGGTTAAGGCATATTGAGCAGGGCTAGAGGCTCTACAGTGAAATAAGACAGTAATCACTAACCAGAACAGTAATGTACAAGGCATATTGATATTAGAGAGAGGCATTGCGTAGCCAAGTGAACATATGGGTCCAGTGAGTGGTTGGGCTGGCTGGGGACACGGCGATTCAGACAGTTAGCAGGCTAACAAGCTAACAGTTAGTAGGCCGGAGCTAAACAAGCTAGCAGCTAGTAGACCAGGGCAAGCTAGCAGTTAGCAGACCGGGTTAGCAAGCAAGCAGTTAGCATTGGCTAGCAGTTAGTAGACCAGGGCAAGCTCGCAGTTAGCAGACCGGGTTAGCAAGCAAGCAGTTAGCAAGGGCTAGCAGTTAGCAGACCGGGCAGGCAAGCTAGCAGTTAGCAGACCAGGGCCCGGCAGTTTAGCAGTTAGCAGACCGCGTTAGCAAGCAAGCAGATAGCAGGGGCTAGAAAGTTAGCCTTTGGGGGGACGTCGCAATGGGGGTAAGTCTGTTTTTGCCTCTTCGTGCGGTGACGTCGCTAGACCAGTCGTGGAATTAGTAGGGTTCCAATTAGCTCTAGGTAGCTAGCAGGCCGATATTGTCTCCCAGGAGTTTGCTTCGGTGGTAGCACACGAGCCCTGGCCGGACTAGCTTCAAGCTAATTGGTGCATTGGGTGAGGCGGGTTGCAGGAGAGTATTTAGATGATGAGGTTTAGCAAAATATTTTAAAGGATATGCGACGAAAAAGATGTAAAACGATATATACAAGGGACACGACAGGACAAAGACGTCTGACTGCTACGCCATCTTGGATTCAACAATGGAAATCAGCTCAATGTAATTGAAGAATCCATAGAATCTAACCACTTCCAGGAATATTGGAACGCACGAAACAAACAACAACACACTATTTCCAAATTATGTTACATTACAGCCTTATTCTAAAATTGAATACATTATTTTGTTTTCTTATCAATCTACACACAGTACCCCATAATGACAAAGCAAAAAACAGGTTTTTAGAAATGTTTGCATATTTATAAAACCAAAATACAGAAATACCTTATTTAAATAAGTCTTCAGACGCTTTGCTATGAGACTCGAAATTGAGCTCAGGTGAATCCTGTTTCCATTGATCATCCTTGAGATGATTCTACAACATGATTGGAGTCCACCTGTGGTAAATTCAAATGATTAGACATAATTTGGAAAGGAAAACACCTGTCGATATAAGGTTGCACAATTGACAGTGCATGTCAGAGCAAAAACCAAGCCATGAGGTCGAAGGAATTGTCCGTAGAGCTCAGAGACAGGATTGTGTCGAGGCACGGATCTGGGGAACGGTGCCAAAAAATTGCTGCAGCATTGAAGGTCCACAAGAACACTGTGGCCTCCATTGATTAAATGGAAGAAGTATGGAACCACCAAGACTCTTCCTAGAGCTGGCCGCCGTCCAAACTGAGCAATCGGGGGAGAAGGGCCTTGGTCAGGGAGGTGACCAAGAACCCGATGGTCACTCTGAAAGAGCTCCAGAGTTCCTCTGTGGAGATTGGAGAACCTTCCAGAAGAACAACCATCTCTGCAGCACTCCACCAATCAAGCCTTTATGGTAGTGGCTAGACAGAAGCCACTTGTCAGTAAAAGGCACATGACAGCCCGCTTGGAGTTTGCCAAAAGGCACCTAAAGACTCTCAGACCATGAGAAACAAGATTCTCTGGTCTTTTAAAATATTTTTTTCCCCTTTTTCTCCCCAATTTCATGGTATCCAATTGGTAGTTACAGTCTTGTATCATCGCTGCAACTCCCGTACGGACTCGGGAGAGGTGAAGGTTGAGAGCCGTGCATCCTCTGAAACACAACCCAAACAAGCCGCACTGCTTCTTGACACAATGCCCACTTAACCCGGAAGCCAGCTGCACCAATGTGTTAGAGGAAACACCGTACACCTGGCGACCGTGTTAGCGTGCACTGCGCCACTCGGGAGGCCCTTAAGATTCTCTGGTCTGATGAAACCAACATTGAACTAATTGTCCTGAATACCAAGCATCACATCTGGAGGAAACCTGGCAAGCATGGTGGTGGCAGAATCATTCTGTGGGGATGTTTTTCAGCAGCAGGGACTAGGAGACTAGTCAGGATCGAGGGAAAGATGAGCGAAGCAAAGTACAGAGTGATCCTTAGTGAAAACCTGCTCCAGAGCACTCAAGACCTCAGACTGGGGCGAAGGTTCACCTTCCAACAGGACACCGACCCGAAGCACACAGCCAAGACAAGGCAGGAGTGGCTTCGGGACAAGTCTCTGAATGTCCTTGAGTGGCCCAGCCAGAGCCTGGACTTGAACCCAATCGAACATCTCTGGAGAGACCTGAAAATAGCTGTGCAGCGACGCTCCCCATCCAACCTGACAGAGCTTGAGAGGATCTACAGAGATGAATGGGGGAAACTCCCGAAATACAGGTGTGCCAAACTTGTAGTGTCATACCCAAGAATATCCAAGGGTGAAATCGCTGCCAAAGGTCCTTTAACAAAGTACTGAGTAAAGAGTCTGAATACTTATGTAAATGTAATATTTACATTTTATAAATGAGCAAAAATGTCTAAAAACCTGTTTTTGCTTGGTCATTATGGTATTGTGTGTAGATTGATGAGGGGATCCATTTTAGAATAAGGCTGTAACGAAACAAAATGTGGAAAAAGTCCAGAGGTCTAAAAACATTCCGAATGCACTGTATCTATCCAAAATGGAGATTTAGGGATAAACCACTTCTCCAATTTCATTGAATGAACTACAGGACAAAATAGAAACCCTCCAACCTAAAAAGGCCTCGTACATTTCTTCAGTGAAAACAATGTACTGAGCTAAAGTCATTTTGGCTTTTTACCAAATTACCGTATGACAGACCATGTATTCACCCTGCACACCCAAAATGACAAATAAACCTAAACAAAGGCAAAGTCTTCTTATGCTTTGTTGATTTCAAAAAATAGTTTTACTCAATTTGGCATGAGGGTCTGCTACACAAATAAATGGAAAGCAGTGTCAGGGAAAAACATTAGACATTAAAATGGGCAAAAAACACACATTTCTTTCCACATGGCCATGGTGTGAGACAGGGATGCAGCTTAAGCCCCACTCTCCTCGAAATATACATATCAACGAATTGGCGGGGGCACTAGAATAGTCTGCAGCACCCGGTCTCACCCTACTAGAATCTGAAGTCAAATGTTTACTGTTTGCTGATGATCTGGTGCTTCTGTCACCAACCAAGGAGGGCCTACAGCAGCACCTAGATCTTCTGCTCAGATTCTGTCAGACCTGGGCCCTGACAATACATCTCAGAAAGACAAAAAATAATGGTGTTCCAAAAAAGGACTACAAATTTAATCGAGACACCGTTGCCCTAGAGCACACAAAAAACTATATAACACCACCAGTCAAAAGGTTGGACACACCTCCTCATTCAAGGGTTTTTCTTTATTTGTACTATTTTCTACATTGTAGAATAATAGGGAAGACATCAAAACTATGTAATAACACATATGGAATCATGTAGTAACCAAAAAAGTGTTAAACAAATCAAACTATATTTTATACTTGAGATTCTTCAAAGTAGCCACCCTTTGCCTTGATGACAGCTTTGCAAACTCTCAGGCTCTCAGGCTCAACCAGCTTCCCGAAGTAGTCACCTGGAATGCATTTCAGGTGACTATTTATATATTTGTGTATTGTTTATAGTAATGTATACTTTATTTAATAAAAAATACTTTTGCCATCTCTTGACCGGTGTGTTGACTGGTGACTTGACTCAATTTGTTCTCTTTTAGCTCGGTATTGCCTCTACTTGACAACAGCTCAGAGTGGAGATGTTTCATTTATTTACAGGGAGGGAGAGGTTCCCCCTACTGGTCCTCATGCTTCAATACAATTTCAATGTACGAATCACTACGGCTGCGTTTAGATGGGCAGCCCAATTCTGATATTCTTTCCACTAATTGGTCTTTTGACCAATCATATCAGATCTTTCACATCAGAGCTTTTTCAGAGCTGATCTGATTGGTCAAAAGACCAATTAGTGAAAAGAATATCAGAATTGAGCTTCCTGTCTAAAGGAACTATGGAGGCAATTAAGCCTGTCCAGAAACAACTCCTAGTCCCTAGACTTGTGGAAATCTGAGAGGATTTGATAGCATTATGATAATAACTCCACCTTGTCCTCCGATTGGTTATGTGGGAATTATTACAATATTGCTTACACCTCCAATCCCTTCAGAACTACACAACTCACTCAATGCATTGCTTTAGCCTATCACAAGGCAATCAGAAAACACTTCACTTAGTGTGGCTTTCCGGCAAACTAGACGGTATGTTGCATATTGCTGCCTTTCACAGTTTGGAAAGTGCACAGCACATTTGTTCACAAAAAAAAGGGAAATGGGAAATAGGGAAAAAAGGAAATTGCACTGCCGTCTATACACACTGAGTGTACAAAACATTAAGAACACCTTTCTAATATGGCGCTGCACCACCCCCTTTGCCCTCAGAACAGCCTCAACACATCAGGGCATGGACTCCATAAGTTACGTTCCGCAGGGATGCTGGCCCATGTTGACTCCAATGTTTCCCAACGTTTTTTCTAGTTGGCTGGATGTCCTTTGGGTTGTGGACCATTCTTGATACTCACGTGAAACTGTTGAGTGTGAAAAACCCAGCAGTGGTGCAGTCCTTGACACACTCAAACTGGTGCGCCTGGCACCTACTACCATACCCCCTTCAAAGGCACATAAATATTCACCCTCTGAATGGCACAAATACACAATCCATGTTTCAATTGTCTCAAGGTGTAAAAATCCTTCTTTAGCCTGTCTCCTTCCATTCATCTACACTGATTGAAGTGCATTTAACCCACCTATGACCAGTTTTATCATGAATTGATAGGGCTTCTCAGTTGTGTGTACTCTGTGGCAGTGGGGAGCAGTGCGCATTGTTCTTTATAGCTTCACACAGTCGCGCATGAAGAAGAGGCAGCAGAGTTCCTCAACGTAGGTAGCGGGCGTATAAAGCCCGACCGGCAAAAACAGCTTTAACCCGGTTTGTTCTCCGGCAAATAAACCGTGTAAAACGGATACTATGCGCGTAGAGCTTCTGGCACCCGGGTCTGCTCACATCTCAGATATAGCCTTGCGGAAGCTCGGCATCTGCATGTGATGCCTGTTAATTAATGTATATATATATTTAGATTCTATACAAATAGTTATTATAGGGAGACCATCCTTCATGGCAACTCCCTGTAGGCGAACGCGCACTTATCCTGCAGTTGCCTGTTGTTGTGCATGTGGCTGTTGTTGATGTTAAGGTCAATCGCATGTATTTCCTCTTGTTAATAAAATAAGTGACATCAATAAAGATTCATAGATTTTACCTGGATTCATCTGGTCAGTCTGTCATGGAAAAGTTGTGTAAACTCAGTGTATATGCAGACGGTGTAATTACAATGTAGTTACACATTTTGCCTTTTTATCAACAATTAATCCTGCCGGGGTCAAATTTTTGTTAGGGCGGTCTAAGGCACTGCATCTAAGCGCAAGAAGCGTTACTGTAGTCCCTGATTTGAATCCAGGCTGCATCACATCCGGCCGTGATTGGGAGTTCCATAGGGCGGCGCACAATTGGCCCAGCATCGTCCAGGTAAATAGGATTTTTTTCTTAACTTACTAGCCTAGTTAAATAAAGTTTAATAAAAATGTTCTAAATAAAAATACAACCACAATCTGAGAAATGTTCTGAACTTCAAGACATTACTGCCCTCTGGAGGCCAGAATGAAGAACTGTCCTGAGCTACATTACTGCCCTCTAGGGGCTAGAATGAAAATAACATATATGACAGGTTGAGATATTGTTGGATATTGTATCTCGTAAACATTATTCTAATCAAAAATACACCAAATTAACATTGATTACATGACTATTGGCCTCATGACTATCTGAACTCCAGTCCCAGTGTCTTCTGTATTGGAACAGGGTTTATAGACCAGTGTGAAGAAAAGGGTCAAAGAGAAATTTAAATTAGTTTTACTTCAAATGTATCATGTCCAGCATCACCCCAACATATGTGAAAACAGCACGTGTTTCCGATGACAACATCCGGTGTGTATCATGTGATTTCACTTAACTATGACCTTTAGTTACCTTTGCCTACTCACAGTTGGATAATAAAATCAGCTGATGCACACCAGATGATGTCATCATAAACACTTATCTTCCTCTATCTTTTTGACTGCCAAACATGGAAACACACATTTCTTCGCATATGTTGATGTTGGGGTGTTGCTGGAGATGATGAATATGAAGTTGAGACATTTCCCTTCAAAGCCTGGATCCATTGTTGCTTTTCACATCAGTAGCCACCCCCCTGCTTATGTTGTGAGAGAGAATAGATAAGAGTTTGAACTACAAACATGGGGGAGTGGCCCAGCCACAGGAAAGGTGCGTCTTTCTGATAAATCCGGGCCAGTGGAGTGAGAGGAAACGGAAGGTCTCTAACTGCTCCTACTGCCACCTGACTCAAACAAAGCAAACAACCAAAACCACTGACAAGTCACAAATAAATGGCAGACGTTCTCCTATTCAGGTCAGTGTTGATATTGTTGCCTTCACAATGAATGTACAAAACATTAAGAACATCTTTCTAATACGGACTTTAACGCCCTCCCAGTTTAGCCCTCACAACAGCCTCAATTCTTCAGGGCATGGACTCTACAAGATGTCGAAAGCACAGGAATGCTGGCCCATGATGACTCCAATGCTTCCCACAGTTGTCAAGTCGGCTGGATGTCCTTTGGGGGGTGGACCATTCTTGATACACACAGGAAACTGTTGAGCGTGAAAAACCCTGCAGTGTTGCAGTTCTTTACACAAACCGGTGCGCCTGGCACCTACTACCATACCCTGTTCAAAGGCACTTCAATCTTTTGTCTTGCACATTCACCCTCAGATTGGCACACATACACAATCCATGTCTCATGAGTCTCAAGGCTTAAACATCCTTCTTTAACCTGTCTCCTTCCATTCATCTACACTGATTGAAGTGGATTTAACAAGTGACATCAATAAGGGATCATAGCTTTCACCTGGTCAGTCTGTCATGGAAAGAGCAGGTGTTCTTAATTGTTTGTATACTCAGTGTATAATTAAGTAAGCCTGCTAGCTACTTGCTAGCCATTGGTTGAAAATGTCAGGGGGCTGGGGTCATGACAGCAGCAGAAACAGGAAATAGTACTCATTCTTGCCTCAAGACTAAAACACAGTATGACACAACACAACATTAGCATGGATGGAATTACTAGGGGAAACAACAGCCATGTTTCTCAACATTTATTTTCAGATGTAGTCATCATCAGAGCACCGTTACTGAATTGTGATGCAATGAGGTTTACGTTTGGAGTTATATTGACAGATATGCTCAAAGAAAAATACAGTTCACTGTACTTGTGCACCATTAAAAACTTGAAACTTACGCTTGTAGCAAACAGAAGAAAACACATGAGTGAGTGTAAAGAAAAGTAAACAACAGTGATAGTGTACACACACCATATAAACACAATTATAAACTGGGCGGTTCAAGCCCTGAATGCAGATTGGCTGACAGACGTGGTATATCAGACCATATACCACGTGTATGACAAAACATTTATTTTCACTGCTCTAATTACATACATTGGTAACAAGTTTATAATAGCAATAAGGCACCTCAGGGGTTTGTGGTATAGGGCCAATATATCATGGGCTGTATCCAGGTACTGCTTAAGAACATCCCTTAGCCGTGGTATATTGGCCATATATCACACCCACTCGGGCATTAACTGCTTAAATATAAACTGACCACTTTGGTATTTTAGCTGCTAATTATTCTTATCAGAGTAACGTATTCAACACTGCTCAGCTAAATCAATTAGTACTGAATTAACTTGTACAATTAGATACGCATAATATTGGCACAGGCTGGTTAAATTAAAATATATCTTTAAAAAATATATATATATTGATTTAAATTCCAAATCTAATCAATGTTGCACATTGTACCTTTAAGGGCATTTTCAGATAGACTAAGATATAATACCAATCAAAGGAAAACTTATTGAAAAATATATACTTTGTTGCTCATAAAAATATAGAAAAGGAACAGCTTTAGGACATGATGTTCTCATATCATAACATGTGACAACAGTTGCGTTGATAAAATGGATGGCATGGCATGCAGAACTGCTGATTGTGGTGCAGAGGAAGACAGTCAGACAGATTGGAAGAATGGCACATATTATGATAATGATTATATTATAGGCCAGTCAGTAAATGGATATAGTGTGGAGGAGATCCCATAGAGAGCTGACATGGTCCCTCTAGTCGCTCCCTCCACACAGCTTTAACAGCAGTTTCTTATAGTCCCCTGAGGTGTCTCCCTGTCATAGACAACAAAAACAACAACACAAACACATCAACAAACTAGAACATCATGCTAGAATACCTAACCTGCTCTATAACAGTAGCATTGTTGGAGGTTTGTGTGTGTGTGTGTGTGTGTGTGTGTGTGTGTGTGTGTGTGTGTGTGTGTGTGTGTGTGGTGTGTGTGTGGGGTGTGTGTGTGTGTGTGTGTGGTGTGTGTATGTGTGTGTGGTGTGTGTGTGTGAATGTGTGTGTGTGTGTATGTGTGTGTGTGTGTGTATGTGTGTGTGTGTGTGTGTGTGTGTGTGTGTGGTGAGGAGGACAGATACTTACAGAGATGTCTGTGTAGAGTGACTTGCCGTAGTTCTTGACGTATTCCTGACGGATATCCAGCATGTCCACCTCAGAACGCGTCACCATGATCCGAATCAGGGTTTTGTCTTTGGTCCCGGCCCCCTGAGAACACGAACACACAGGTCAGGCTGGACCTAAGAACTTATCTGAAGAGTACAATTATCAGAAGCAATTACAGTAATAACAATGTCATTTCATTGTAACTGGGAAAGTAGAAATGTAATGAACTTAAACAATGTGCACTTATCAGTCGTGAACATTTCTGTGGTACTGTGTGAATGTACAGTATGTAGTAATCAGCCCAGACAGACGTGTCTTACCTTCATGGACTTGTAGAGTCTCTCTGCAAAGTAGGCAGGTGTGTTCTTAATACACTTGACTGGAACACGGAGAGAGCAGAGGGTTAGAATGCCCAGCATGTACTGATCACCTACTAAACCTTAGACCAGCCCCAACTACATGGAGGGAGGGACTGATAACATAGCCCGATTACCAGTCTGTTAGTGCTAGCATGCCAACTCCTTGTCAGTCATTGCCATGGCTAACGTTTGGGTTGACGATGAAAGCAATGGAACTGGCAAGAGCACAAACAGATCCGAGGGGAGGGAAACTCTCAAACGAACCAAACATTTTAAAATGATAGGAAGGGAATCAACTGAAAATATTGTATATAAAGTACTATCTGAAACCTGAACTTGAGAGTTGAAGAAAACAGAGAAAATATGACTGTAGTTTGAGCGGTGAAATACATTTTCAAACATCACATCAACATGACTTCTGTATGGACGAACATGCGTAATGGAAGAAGCACACAACACGTCACACCACATCATCACAAGGGTGTAAGGTTGACATATTCTCTTCATACACAGTCAGATAACAATGTCATCCAGTCAAATGAATCTAAAAGCATGTTACTGTACCATTAACCTGAGCAATGATAGCCAAGTGGGGAAAAACACAACAACAATTACTAATTCAGGCAGCAACAGTGTGGCAACACATATTGTTCAAGCATCTTCTATAACATCTTTCAACAATAACAATGAGTAAGTTATGGGTGTTAACCAATGATGTATATAAACCCTAGATTGCTGATGCTATGTATTGACCATTGAGAGGCTTTGAAGCCACTGGTCAGCCATATTGCCACTCCCCAGTAGGAGCAGTCCTCCATAGGAATGAATTGTGACGACCCTCCCACTCTGTCTGCCGTATTTTGTCTTTGTTCTTGTTTCCTTATTAGGATGCCGGTGGGCGGAGTTGAGAGGGTCGTCAGCTACATGGGAAACACCTGGGCCCAGGTGTTTCCCAGGATAAATACACCCCTTCCCCATTCTGGAGGAGACTCTCTCCATGCAGACACCTTTGTAGATTGTGTTGTGGTTCTTGGTGGCCTTTTGTTTGTTTGCTTTGGCACCTTTCAACACCCTGCATTATCACATTCATGCACGCAAAACTCACTTACACTACTGATTACTGATTACACACATCATTGTATATTTTCCTTAGTTGCTTTAGTTAATAAATATCTTTTGTTACTCCTTACCTCCACGTTGTCTCCCTTTGTTACGGGCTTTGAGCCGGTTCGTGACAAGTGGGGGCTCATCCGGGAATTCTACAGTATTTCAATTAAATGTTTCAAGGACAAAATTGCATGTATTTATTTAAGTATTTCATTCTTGTAGTGGGGGCAGTAATGTCAGTCATCTGTCAAAAATATATACTGTAATTAAACTGTTTTAAAATATTTGTATGTTTAACTTACATAATATAATTTAATGTACCATCACTCATTCATATATCCATCACTCATTCATATATCCTTATGTACATATTCTTTATCCCCTTACACTGTGTACAAGACAGTAGTTTTGGAATTGTTAGTTAGATTACTTGTTGGTTATTACTGCATTGTCGGAACTAGAAGCACAAGCATTTCGCTACACTCGCATTAACATCTGCTAACCATGTGTATGTGACCAATAATATTTGATTTGATTTAAACGTATTGCATTAATATTTTTTATGTTTATTTTGTATTTTTTAACCTTTATTTAACAAGGCAAGTCAGTTAAGAACAAATTCTTATTTACAATGACGGCCTACACCGGCCAAACCCGGACGACGCTGGACCAATTGTATGCCGCCCTATGGGACTCCCAATCACGTCCGGATGTAATGCAGCCTGGATTCGAACCAGGTACTGCAGTGACGCCTCTTGCACTGAGATGCAGTGTCTTAAGGCAGGGGTAGACAACTAGATTCAGCTGCAGGATGATTTTTGTCAGAGACGATGGTCGGGGGGGGCAGAAGAATTTGTACACTGCAAATTTCCCACAACTAAGCTCAAAAATAGATCATTTTCAAATACAATAATTTCATACCTTGATTACAATGAGACATGTATCATGGCACATGTATCATGGCACCGTAGAAGATGGCTGATGTTTTAAGTGTTTTTGTTTAAAAAAATAGTGTTATTTTTTACAATTATTCTGTACATAATGTTCCTGCTATCGTCTCTTATGACCGAAAATAACTTCTGGACATCAGAACAGCGATTACTCACCACGAACTAGCAAAAGCTTTTTTTTGCCTTAACGAGTCCAACGAGCCCGACATGAAGGACATACTGCTTTCCTGGGAACAGGCCCAAATCCCCGTCATTTGCGTGAAGAGAAGACAGAAAAAGAGGACGGAGGTCGGGCTGCCCTCAGAGAATCCGTAGGCAATCGAATAATCCCCCATTACCTTCCGTTCTACTAGCTAACATGCAGTCATTGGAAAATTAAATTGACGAGCCAAAAGGAAGATTAAACTACTGTCACGCCCTGACCATAGTTTGCTTTGTATGTTTTTAGGTTTTGTTTGGTCAGGGTGTGATCTAAGTGGGCATTCTATGTTAGATGTCTAGTTTGTCTGTTTCTGTGTTTGGCCTGATATGGTTCTCAATCAGAGGCAGGTGTTAGTCGTTGTCTCTGATTGGGAACCATATTTAGGTAGCCTGTTTTGTCATTGTGGGTTGTGGGTGATTGTCTATGTTAGTTGCTTGTGTCAGCACTTTGGTCCGCTTCTTACGACGATCGTGACAGAATCACCCACCACAAAAGGACCAAGCTGCGTGGTAACGGGCAGCAGCAGCAGCAGCAGCGATGTCAGGATTTCTGGACATGGGAGCGAGATCTGGACTGTATCACTACTTGGGAGGAGATAGACAGGTGGTCGGTCGACCAAGGGAGAGTGCCGGAGTCCGCCTGGGATTCTCTGGAGCAGTGTGACGAGGGATACCGGCGAATGGAGTCAGCACGGCGGCGCGGTAGGAAGCCAAAAATGTATTGGGGGGGCACACGGGGAGTGTGGCGAAGCCAGGTAGGAGACCTGCGCCAACTCCCCGTGCTTACCGGGGAGCGAGAGGGACCGGGCAGGCACCGTGTTATGCTGTGGAGCGCACGGTGTCCCCGGTGCGGGTGCATAGCCCGGTGCGGTACATTCCAGCTCCTCGTATCGGCCGGGCTAGAGTGGGCATCGAGCCAGGTGCCATGAAGCCGGCTCTACGCATCTGGTCTCCAGTGCGTCTCCTTGGGCCGGCATACATGGAACCAGCCTTACGCATGGTGTCCCTGGTACGCCAGCACAGCCTAGTGCGCACCTCCCTCGCCGCACTGGCCTGGCTACCGGGAGCATGTAATCAGGTAAGGTTGGGCAGGCTCGGTGCTTAAGAGCTCCAGTGCGCCTGCACGGTCCGGTCTATCCAGTGCCACCTCCACGCACCAGCCCTCCGGTGGCAGCCCCCCGCACCAGGTTGTCTCTCCGTCTTCTGCCTACAGGTGCTTCCTCCTCTCCAGCGCTGCCAGAGTCTCCCGTCTGTCCAGCGCTGCCAGAGTCTCCCGTCTGTCCAGCGCTGCCAGAGTCTCCCGTCTGTCCAGCGCTGCCAGAGTCTCCCGTCTGTCCAGAGCTGCTAGAGCTGCCCGTCTGTCCTGAGCTGCTAGAGCCGTCAGTCTGTCCTGAGCCGTCAGTCAACCAGGAGCTGCCAGAGTCGTCAGTCAGCCAGGACCTGCCAGAGCCGTCAGTCAGCCAGGACCTGCCAGAGCCGTCAGTCAGCCAGGACCTGCCAGAGCCGTCAGTCAGCCAGGACCTGCCAGAACCGTCAGTCAGCCAGGACCTGCCAGAGCCGTCAGTCAGCCAGGACCTGCCAGAGCCGCCAGCCAGCCAGGAGCTGCCAGAGCCGCCAGCCAGTCCTGAGCTACCCTTCAGTCCTGAGCTACCCTTCAGTCCTGAGCTGCCCCTCAGTCCGGAGCTGCCCCTCAGTCCGGAGCTGCCCCTCAGTCCGGAGCTGCCCCTCAGTCCAGTGGGGCCCTTTAGCAGGGTTGCCAGTCCTAAGTCGGCAAAACTCTAGACCACCTTTACTCCACACACAGAGATGCGTAACAAAGAGCTCTCCCTCACTCTCACTCCTGCTAACAAGCAAAAATTTTAAAAAATTAAAAATTAAGCTACAGTTTTGCTAGCACAGATTGAATATATTAATGGCATTGAAGAGTACACCAGATCAGTCATTGGCTTCATCAATAAGTGCATTGATGACGTCGTCCCCACAGTGACCGTACATACATTTCCCAACCAGAAGCCATGGATTACAGACAACATCCGCACTGAGCTAAAGGCTAGAGATGCCTTTTTCAAGGAGCGGGACTCTAACCCAAAAGCTTATAAGAAATCCCGCTATGCCCTCCGACAAACCATCAAACAGGCAAAGCTTCAATACAGGACTAAGATCAAATCGTACTACACCGGCTCCGACGCTCGTCTGATGTGGCAGGGCTTGCAAACCATTACAGACTACAAAGGGAAGCACAGCCGAGAGCTGCCCAGTGACACAAGCCTACCAGACGAGCTAAACTACTTCTATGCTCACTTTGAGGCAAATAACTCTGAAACATGCACGAGAGCACCAGCTGTACCGGAAGACTGTGTGATCACACTCTCCACAGCCGATGTGAGTAAGACCTTTAAACAGGTCAACATTCACAAGGACGCAGGGCCAGACGGATTACCAGGATGTGAGCTTACGCTGACCAACTGGCAAGTGTCTTCACTGACATTTTCAACCTCTCCTTATCCGAGTCTGTAATACCAACATGTTTTAAGCAGACCACCATAGTCCCTGTGCCCAAGAATACTAAGGTAACCTGCCTAAATGACGACCAACCCGTAATACACACGTCAGTCGCCATGAAGTGCTTTGAAAGGCTGGTCATGGCTCACATCAACACCAGAAACCCAAGACCCACTCCAATTTGCATACCGCCCTAACAGATCCACAGATGATGCCATCTCTATTGCACTCCACACTGCCCTTTCCCACCTGGACAAAAGGAACACCTATGTGAGAATGCTATTCATTGACTACAACTCAGCATTCAACACCATAGTGCCCTCAAAGCTCGTCACTAACCTAAGGACCCTGGGACTAAACACCTCCCTCTGCAAATGGATCCTGGACTTCCTAACAGGTCACCCCAGGTGGTAAGGGTAGATAACAACACATCCACCACGCTGATCCTCAACACAATGGCCCCTAAGGGGTGTGTGCTCAGTCCCCTCCTGCACGGCCTGGCATGACTCCAACACCATCATTACGTTTGCCGATGACACAACAGTGGTAGGCCTGATCACCGACAACGACAAGACAGCCTATAGGGAGGAGGTCAGAGACCTGGCCATGTGGTGCCAGGACAACCTCTCCCTCAACGTGATCAAGACAAAGGTTCTAAAGGTTCAAAAGGTTCTACAGCTGCACCATCGAGAGCATCCTGACTGGTTCCATCACTGCCTGGTATGGCAACTGCTCGGCCTCTGATCGCAAGGCACTAAAGAGGGTAGTGCGAACGGCCCAGCACATCACTGGGGCCAAGCTTCCTGCCATCCAGGACCTCTATACCAGGCGGTGTCAGAGGAAGGCCCTAACAATTGTCAAAGACTCCAGCCACCCAAGTCATAGACTGTTTTCACTGCTACCACACGGCAAGCGGTACCGGAGCACCAAGTCTAGGTCCAAGAGGCTTCTAAACAGCTTCTACCCCCAAGCCATAAGACTCCTGAACATCTAATCAAATGGCCACCCAGACTATTTGCATTGCCCCACCTCCCCCTCTTTTACACCGCTGCTACTCTCTGTTATTATCTATGCATTGTCACTTTAATAACTCATGTACATATTACCTCGACTAACTGGTTCCCCCACACATTGACTCTGTACCGGTACACCCTGTATATAGTCTCACTATTGTAATTTCACTGCTGATCTTTAATTACTTGTTCATTTTATTTCTTTTTCTTATTTGTATTTTTTAAACTGCATTGTTGGTTAGGGACTTGTAAGTAAGCATTTAACTGTTGTATTCAACTAATAATGACTAATAAAATCTGATTTGATTTGAATATTTCATTTTACCCAATCACGTCTTTTTTTTCGTGGGAAGACTTGGGAACAGATTTCCTAAATTAAACAATTTTTTTGCTGAATTTCTGGTGATTTTACAGTCTTTGACCAAAAACAATTTTTGGAGGCCCAAAAAAATCACTTGCCTGTATGAGTGAGAAAGTTACAGATGCACAAATATCATACCCATAAGACATGCTAACCTCAATAACAGGGGAGGTTAGCATTTTTGGGTGGTGTGATATTTATGCCTCTTAACTTTCTCACTCACTTATTCACGATTCATTAAGGATTATCTGTAATCATGGTAGCATCCACATTCATGTAGAAGTGTTGAGAAACATATTCTATTGTTATTTACAATAAAAGTGACTCCAAAATGACACAATACATTATTTACCATTAATTTCTATTGGGCACAAAATAATCTGAAACACAACCAAAACAAACAGCAAATGCATTTAACAAGTTTTTAGAGTCCCAAACTCCATGTAATCCTTGCGTGCTAGGAATATGGGACTAAATACTACATTTTTCACTACTTTAATACACATATAAGTGAATTTGTCCCTATACTTTTGATTCCCTAAAATTGGGGGACTACGTAAACAAAGTGCTGTAATTTCTAAACAGTTCACCCGATATGGATGAAAATGCCCCCAAATTAAAGTGGACAGGAACTTCATAGTCATTGTATCATTTCAAATCCAAAGTGCTGGAGTAAAGAGCCAAAACAACAAAACATTTATCACTGTCCCAATACTTTTCAAGTTCATTGGTGTTAACACATTTAATAAATTTGGCCTCAACCCAATTGAGATGGCTTGGGATGATTTTGACCACAGAGTGAAGGAAAAGCAGCCAACAAGTGGTCAGCATATGTGGGAACTCCTTCAAGAATGTTGGAAAAGCATTCAAGGTGAAGCTGGTTGAGAGAATGCCAAGAGTGTGCAAAGCTGTCATCAAGGCAAAGGGTGGCTACTTTGATGAATCTCAAATATAAAAAATATTTTGATTTGTTTAAAACTTTTTTGGTTACTACATGATTCCATATGTGTTATTTCATAGTTTTGATGTCTTCACTATTATTCTACAATGTAGAAAATAGTTTTGTTTAAAAATGAAAAACTCTAACTTTTGACTGGTACTGTAGGTGCGTGTGTGTGTACACATTTTACTATACCTGTGAGTGCCAGAAGTCACAAGAATAGTAAACCAACAAAAATTCTGAGAAGTGAGGACATTTTGCCAGTCCTCACTTGTAAAAAGGCAATTTTAGGCTTCGGGGTTAAGGTAAGGGTTAGGAAATTATTATTATTATTTATATTTTACCCCCCTTTTCTCGATCTTGTCTCATCGCTGGAACTCCCCAACGGGCTCGGGAGGCGAAGGTCGAGTCATGCGTCCTCCGAAACATGACCCGCCAAACCGCACTTCTTAACACCCGCCCGCTTAACCCGGAAGCCAGCTGCACCAATGTGTCGGAGGAAACACCGTTCACCTGATGACCGAGGTCAACCTGCAGGTGTCCGGCGCACCACAAGGAGTCGCTAGAGTGCGATGAGCCAAGTAACGCCCCCTCCGGCCAAACCCTCCCCTAACCCGGACGACGCTGGGCCAATTGTGCGTCACTCTATGGGACTCCCGATCATGGCCGGGTTGTGATGCAGCCTGGGATCGAACCCGGGTCTGTAGTGACGCCTCTATCACTGCGATGCAATGCCTTAGACCGCTGCGCAACCCGGGAGGCCAAAATATGACTTTGAATGGGAATCAATTGTTGCTCCAAAAATGTCCTCACAAGTATAGTAAGACATAGTGGTGTGGGTGGGTGGTGTGCGTTGTTATGGGTGCTATGTGGTGTTAATGTGCCTGTGTAGAAACGTGTAGGTGTGACACCAGATAGACCTGTATAGGCATGGCAGTGCATGTGTGTATTAAGCAAAAGGTTTCCCCTTACCCACGGCCACCATTCCACTCTCCAGGTCTCCAGACATTTCTCTGTCAATGCTCTTCTCTAGGTCTCTGCCACACATCTGCTGATACTCATGGAACACTACACACACACACACACGGATAAGGTAGCGGCAAAGGTTCTAGCTACGAGTCAAGGTGAGCGGAGAGCACCAGAGGTCTGACATTTCATATACCTTAAATTGATATGTCATCTACATTAAATTGATATTTCATATACATTTAATTTATATTTCATAGATATTTAACTTCTGTCGTCACAGTACCATTCCTCTCCCCTGTAGTTACCTGCTCTGAGGTGGGGTTTGCTCCTAGAACACAGGATGGCGTTGAACTTGGACTCATCAGTTCCCACCTTGTTCTCCCCAGCAGCATACAGAGCCTGGACAGAGGGCACACAATACACACAGGCATCTTTCAATGAGTAGGTAGAGATTTCTAATATGTTGTGTAGAGTCCAGAGTTTTCCTGCCCAAATCACGTGGTCATGAAAAACTCATGGCCCGACGTATGCTGAAGACATACTACAGTATGTAGATTAGACCTCACAAGGTTCGTAATAGATAAGAAATGGCAATACACGGTACCTGAGCATCTTGTTTAGCTACAGAGATGTCCACTGTCTCTCTTTCATCTCGATTACCCTGAGAGCACAAACACAATACATAATGAATCATCCATCTATATGTACTGTTCCTAGATGTATATGTATTTAGAATGTATACACTTTTCTATATCGATGGGCCATAGGCTGTACCTGGGCCAGAGAGATGAGGAGTCTACGGAAATGTCCTGAGGTGTCCCCACTGATGGCATCTTCCAGAGACTTCTTATACTCTGAAATAACACACACAGTCCACTTCCACAATCCAATACAACAGAGGCGTGGTGTGTTTCTGAAAGGAAATATACAACTTCCTGGTTAACATTGTCTCCCTGAACAGTGTTTGTATGTAACTCACCTGTCTTGTAGACCTGGTTGAGCTCTTTGATCTCTGCATTGGAGCGAGAGGACAGGATTTCTATCAGACAGGCCTCGTCTGTCCCTGCGCCCTGTCAGAACATACAGCAGAGAATGGCTGGGAAATTATAACAGGCATATTATTATATACCAAGTATTATTTGTCTTTCTCTGTTCTTTAAGTTAGTTTAGCTAGTTAATAACACAAAAATAACACAAAACAAAATATTACTAGTTTTCATGCACACACACACAAACACACACACACACACACAGACACACACACACACACACACACACACACACATATGTTAAGAAGAGGGAATATGTCAGTGATTATAAAAACCCTTTCACAAACCTTAATGGCTTCCTTCAGTTCGTATGCATCAAGCTGGGATGGAGTCTTCAACATGGCCAGCACCAGCTTCTCAAAGTTCCCTGACAGCTCGGACTTAAGATCCTTAACCAGATCCTGGGAAGGTAAGGGGATACAAGCTTGGTATAATTCAATGCTATCCAAGCAGTCTTTGAGTTGGGCCGGTGCTCAGCAATACAGCGAACAAGCCCCTTGAATTTTCTGACTTGAATACAGACACCGTCATTTTCTGTACTGCTTGAGGACTGGCACCTCTTTTACAATATTGGTAGTAAGTCTATATAGTATAGTGCAGGGCTCTCCAACCCTGTTCCTGGAGAGCTACCGTTCTGTAGGTTTAACCTCCAACCCTGTTCCTGTAGAGGTGCCGTTCTGTAGGTTTAACCTCCAACCCTGTTCCTGTAGAGGTGCCGTTCTGTAGGTTTAACCTCCAACCCTGTTCCTGTAGAGGTGCCGTTCTGTAGGTTTAACCTCCAACCCTGTCCCTGGAGAGCTACCGTTCTGTAGGTTTAACCTCCAACCCTGTCCCTGGAGAGCTACCGTTCTGTAGGGTTAAAACCTCCAACCCTGTTCCTGTAGAGGTGCCGTTCTGTAGGTTTAACCTCCAACCCTGTTCCTGGAGAGCTACCGTTCTGTAGGTTTAACCTCCAACCCTGTTCCTGGAGAGCTACCGTTCTGTAGGTTTAACCTCCAACCCTGTTCCTGGAGAGCTACCGTTCTGTAGGTTTAACCTCCAACCCTGTTCCTGGAGAGCTACCGTTCTGTAGGTTTAACCTCCAACCCTGTTCCTGGAGAGCTACCATCCAACTCTAATATAGCACAACTGATTATAATAATTAGCTGCTTGATAAGCTGAATCAGGTTAGTTACCACTGGGGTGGCAGTGAAATCCTCCAGGAGGCTGGCTCTCTAGGAACAGTGTTGGAGTGAAAAGCACCAGGAGGCTGGCTCTCTAGGAACAGTGTTGGAGTGAAAAGCAACAGGAGGCTGGCTCTCTAGGAACAGTGTTGGAGTGAACCACCAGGAGGCTGGCTCTCTAGGAACAGGGTTGGAGTGAAAAGCACCAGGAGGCTGGCTCTCTAGGAACAGGGTTGGAGTGAAAAGCACCAGGAGGCTGGCTCTCTAGGAACAGGGTTGGAGTTACAATCTCCAGGAGGGTGGCTCTCCAAGAACAGGGTTAGAGAGGCCAAATGAGTAGAGGTACTTATTTCAGTCCACTTCAAGTACTGATGTCATGTGTGTTCAACTGCTGTGCCATCTGTGTTCAACCGCTGTGCCATCTGTGTTCAACTGCTGTGTCATGTGTGTTCAACCGCTGTGCCATGTGTGTTCAACCGCTGTGCCATGTGTGTTCAACTGCTGTGCCATGTGTGTTCAACTGCTGTGCCATGTGTGTTCAACCGCTGTGCCATGTGTGTTCAACTGCTGTGTCATGTGTGTTCAACTGCTGTGCCATGTGTGTTCAACTGCTGTGCCATGTGTGTTCAACTGCTGTGCCATCTGTGTTCAACTGCTGTGCCATCTGTGTTCAACTGCTGTGCCATGTGTGTTCAACTGCTGTGCCATGTGTGTTCAACCGCTGTGCCATGTGTGTTCAACTGCTGTGTCATGTGTGTTCAACTGCTGTGCCATGTGTGTTCAACTGCTGTGCCATGTGTGTTCAACTGCTGTGCCATGTGTGTTCAACTGCTGTGTCATGTGTGTTCAACTGCTGTGCCATGTGTGTTCAACTGCTGTGTCATGTGTGTTCAACTGCTGTGCCATGTGTGTTCAACTGCTGTGCCATGTGTGTTCAACCGCTGTGCCATATGTGTTCAACTGCTGTGTCATGTGTGTTCAACTGCTGTGCCATGTGTGTTCAACTGCTGTGCCATGTGTGTTCAACTGCTGTGCCATGTGTGTTCAACTGCTGTGTCATGTGTGTTCAACTGCTGTGCCATGTGTGTTCAACTGCTGTGCCATGTGTGTTCAACTGCTATGCCATGTGTGTTCAACCGCTGTGCCATGTGTGTTCTGGGTATGGCTGTAGCTAATAAAGTCTGAGTGTATCAGATCCCTCAGCGAGTCGTTTACTGGCAGAGCCAACAGCTGCTGTTTAGATATCACTGGCACACACTAGAGAATATACTCTGACTCTCACTTCAAGGCAACATATTCAGACCATTCTATGACACTGTAACAATTATTTCATTGTTCCCTAAAAACTTAATTAGATAAATAAGGTATCACGTTTTTAAATGGGAGTGAGAGTCATGCCTATTCCTTTCAAATACCTTCCAAAAAAGAATGCATAAGAAAAAAATGTATGGTCATAATCACTGTATTGTCTTTCTATAATAAGAAATAAGCTATAAGAACATGTATATTGTACTTACATAGTATAATATAATATAATGTCAATATGACTGTATTAGCTACCTTTCCATAGGAGGTTTTGAAGGCCATGAGCATGGGGACACGCTGTCTGTTGGAGCGACTTCCTAGCAGGTCTATGATGGCCTGTTCATCAGTACCTGTAGGACAAGTCCACTGTCAGAACACATATTCAAACAGCCCATCCATTTCCCTTGGTGGATTTAGAACATAATTTTTAAGTAGTGTAGCTGAGCACACAACATTACCAGGTCCTTATACATAATTAAGTCATTCAAAGATCGATGATCATTAATAGAAGACAACATAACTGCTAGTGTTGATTATACCTATGCAAACTGTTCAAATCTACAGTGTGTATTGTATAAGGGACTGGCAAGGGGTTGTTTCAGGACAGGGCCTATTCTAACAGCTGCAATTTTTGTTTCTGGTTCCAATATTAGACTGGATCTAACTCACTTACTAGACCCCTATATAAGGGGCTAGGTTTGTGGTTTCTGAATGGTGTTTAACTGGCTGTGTACTTGCATCCGAAATAGTAGGCTGTTTGAGTATGCAAAAAAATATATGTTTTATAGTATGTATTTCAAAAATGTTAGTATACTTTAAATGCCCAGATGTCATAGTAATTTCTGCTTTGACAACAGTTGATAATCAGATATGGGGATGTGCTCCCGAAATCAACCAATAATGCAAAACTACGCAATTGCACATTTTCACTATGAGAAAATACCATTTTTAATAGTAAGTTTATTTTTCAAAATCGAGTATGGTTTAAATGTATTTATTTTACTTAACCTTTATTTAACAAGGCAAGTCAGTTAAGAACAAATTCTTATTTACAATGACGGCCTACCCTGATGAGCCAAGTAAAGTCCCCCGGCCAAACCCTCCCCTAACCCAAACAATGCTGGGACAATTGTGCGCCGCACTATGGGACTCCCGATCAAGGCCGGATGTGATACAGCCCGGGATCTAAGCCGGGTTTGCAGTGACGGCTCTTGCACTGCGATGCAGTGCCTTAGACCGCTGTGCCACTCAGGATCCCTAAATGCCAGGATGGTATACTAATTTCTGAGCTTCATCAAGTAAAATGCAATGCACACTATTCCACAATGCATTGGAAGAGGTGTGCTGCGTGTGATAGGCCCTAGTTCTCTACAAGTAGCCAAACAACTAAACTAGGCTACTTAAAACCTGTTCCTGCAGTGGAATGACCAAATCGCCCTTCTGTGATGTACAGTTTATAGTGTAATATTGGAATGCAAACTCAAAATGTAATACATCTCAACTCTATGTCTGACATGGAAAGGGATACCTAGTCAGTTGTACAATTTAATGCATTCAACTGAAATGTGTCTTCCGGGCCCATAACCACGTGTGTGAGGTGTAAACTTTTGTTTCAAAGTAGATTTGTTTAAGACTAACAAGAAACACTGAGTGACGCTGATTTAGACCATTGCATTAAAATGTTAATTGGGAAGATGCCGAATAGCGAAGCTGTCACGCCCAGACCGTAGATTGCTTTGTATGTTTCTATTTTTTGTTTGGTCAGGGTGTGATGTGGGTGGGCATTCTATGTTTGTATGTCTAGGTTTTGTATTTCTATGTTTTGGCCGGGTATGGTTCTCAATCAGGGACAGCTGTCTATCGTTGTCTCTGATTGAGAACCATACTTAGGTAGCCTGTTTTCCCACTGTTAGTTGTGGGTGGTTATTTTCTGTTTAGTGTTGGTTGCACCTTGCAGAACTGTTTTGGTTATTCCTATTTTGTATCTTAGTGTTCAGTATATTAAAGATGAACACGTACCCCGCTGCATTTTGGTCTGGCGATTCCTCTTCTTCCAATGAATGCCGTGACAGAAGCTTCTGAGGTTTTGTTCAAATGTAGGCTGTAGTTTTTGTTCTTCTTAAAATGATCAAGTATTACATGGTAGGCTACATCTTTGAAAACAGAAATGTTTCTGTTTTCTCATTGGGAAGTGTTTTTTGTTCTCTTGGTTTTTGTCAGAGCTTTTAAACTAAATACAAAACCATCTTTTGATTTGTGAATGTGTCGGCACTGGGATTCGGGATGTGGCTGTGTTATTGATGTCATGTTAATCAGGCCTTTTGATTTGAGCATATTAATTGTTTTAGTTTTGTAGGCTAGGCTACCTATTTAAAGCTGCAACATGTAACTTTTGGGGTGACTCAACCAAATTAACATAGAAATGTGAGTTATAGATCTGTCTTTTGCATTGAAAGAAAGTCTAAAGAGGGTTCTTAAGTTTAGTTTTTGCGTCTTCTCCTTTCGGTTTTGTACACCAGCTTCAAACAGTTGAAAATACTATATTATTGGTTCTGGAAAATATATTTCACAGCTGTTTAGATGGTACAATGATTCTCTACACGGAGTGCTTGTTTTGTAACACTGAAATTAGGTGAAATTATTAACATTTTAGCAACCAGGAAATGGCGGAGAGATTTCTGCATATTGAACCTTTCATTATTTAATTTATTGATCAAGCCTTAGCAGTCATTCTGATCTCCTTCCCTATGATCAGTGGTTATGTTGCTGTCCAGTGGTTCAGAATTTGCGATGCACCCGACTGTCCACGTTTCATTTGCAATAGCCTATTGATTACAACATTTGAAAAGTTTTGGTGTGTACTTGGCTATTTTATGTAATTTATATGTTACAGTACTTTGGTTTCACTAATAGGTCACTTTTTCCAGTTTTGCATTTTGCATTTCCAGTTTTGGGTATGTGGTAGATTCAGCCTATTAACTAAGTATGTTGAAATGAAACCAAATGATCTGTTTCTGTCTTAGTCCTTTTTAGATAGCATAGATTGGCTATATGGTCTACAGTATAGTCTGACTATAACCAGCCTGAGTAGGCCTAAAACAATTCCTATTATGTTTAGAGAAATTCATTGAATTGGAAATGAGATATTATCAGGCTGGTTAATACGAGACATGTCCGTTGAATTTGGAAAATGCACCCGCACTCAGCCCTGCCCCACCTCAAGCCAGTCAGGAGTGCATATTGTGCACTTTAAGCATGTGGTACACTAGTATGGGTATTTGGACATAGTCTCTCACTCGCTAGACCCCTATAGAGGGTGTAGGGGTTGTTTCTGAAGAGGGTCTAACTTACTCACTAGACCCCTATAGTGTATAAGGAGCTGTTTCTTGATTGGGCCTATGTAACCAACTCACCAAAGCCCTTCATGGCTTTCCTCAGAACCTCCACATCTCTCAGGGGGTCTGCTCCTGGATAATCTTTGATGGTTCCCCTGAATCCTCTCTGGAGGAACAGGGAAGAAGAGGGCATTTTCCAGATTGTTTTACCCTTTCAGTGTTAGCTGCCAGTAAAACTCCTGTCAAATCTCTAATCATTGACATCTCAAGAAGAAACAGAAAACTATAGAAACATACCAATATTATTGCAGAACACTCAGATATCCAAATTGAAACCCATGGATGAAGTATGGACACTTAACAGGATGTATACCTGTCCTAAATAGTATTTTGAAGTACTATTGTCACAATAGGATAAAATCTTCCCAGTGTCTCTTACGTTGATGGCAGGAGCGACGGGCATGGCTCCACCTCCGTATCCTGGCATGGACGGGTTGGGCGACGGGGCACGAGGGTACCCTGGCATGGGCTGGTTAGGCGCTGGTCCTCCTCCGTAACCAGGCATGGAGGGATTGGGTGAGGGTGCCTGTGGGTAGCCAGGCATGGGCTGGCCTGGGTAGCCCATGCCTGGGCCTTGAGTCTGGGGCATCTGCCCACCTGGCTGTGGGTACAGGCCATGGGGCTGTTGGTTAGGGGGCTGGGGGGAATGTTGGGGGTACCCACCAGGGGTGAACATGGCAGGGTTGGGGTTAAAGCCCCCCATGGATGATGAGATCTGGTTGGCCTGTGATTGGAAGAGAAATGGGCATCCAATAAAAATTTGCACAGACAGTACGCTGATTGGTTTAAACTATTATGCACGAAAAGCTGTTTTGCAGATGATCAATCATGTATTATAGGTAATACAGCATCTGCTGTTGTGTTTTGATTACAAAGGAAATCAAAGACAATGCAACATAAAGAAATTATACAAAACATGTAATTATGAAGGATTACAACAGTGAAAGAGGAGGTTGCAGAAAATTATAACATTTTTGAAGCAGTATCTTAGCTAATTACGAGCCATATTATGTTCGTCATGCAAGGGAGATTTTGAAGAAAGGTTAACAAGAAAGCTGCAACAGATTATTTTTTTATAAAAGTCTTACCAGTCAACAATTGGGTTGTGATTTCCAATATTGGCCATGCAATTCATGCTAACTGAAATATTTAACGCAATGATCTGAAGAGGGATGAAGTACAGGCATGTTGAGAATATTCTCTGTGTGATTTGGGGGGATGGATGTATTTTCATGCCAAACTTACCATGCCTGGAAGATTGCCTGCGTTGAATCCAGGGTTGGACAGATTATCAACACCTATGGTGGGGAAACCAGCACCACCTCCCCAACTACCTGCAACAGGTGACATAGATGGGTGAATATGTCACTAACCAGTTTATGGCATATCACTGACAAACTGATATAGGATTATTATTATAATAGTATGTATGTAGTATGTACGGCTTTTGCTATGATGTTGTGGCTGTATATGCTTTTAAACAATCAATCGATAAATTATGTTACCAAAAACAACATAGAAACCACATAGAAAGTGCTAAGATTTCATAGGAAGGTTTCAATAAATGTCTGGTGATTGTGCTAGGCCAGAGAGGTAAATACATTGACTTTGGAATGAGACACCAGGACTAGCAATGAACTGTTCACACTTGCCAATGTATGTGACTAACCTCTGCTTCTAGTCAGCAGATATGGAATGATTCTCAGGGCACACAGAATGGGAGGACTGTGTCAGATACTAGTTGGTCTGTGAGTGTTGTCTCTCAGCACAGCAGAGGTTGTTTAGAAAACACAACGCATGCACCACAACATTACATCTAAACCTCATGATGATCTCTGGCCCTGGGATACAGGATGACAGAAGGACTCAGTCTCTGAGTTTGTCCAGCAGTACCCTATTCTCTTTTCTTGACCATGTCTTTATGTTTCTGTCTGTCTGTCTGTGTCTCCCTTAGATTACATTACATTTCATATACCTTGTACCTGTAAGAAATACTGGACGTGTCTGCATATTTTAGGACAATCATGATCTGTTGAGCTGAGGCCTTACCTGCTGGGGGCATGGCTGGGTACCCTCCAGCTCCAGGCTGTGGAGGATAGCCACCAGCCTGAGGGGGGTAACCTCCAGCCTGAGAGGGGTAACCCCCGGCTTGAGGGGGATAGCCGCCTGCCTGAGGTGGGTATCCTCCAGCCTGGGGTGGGTAGCCTCCGGCTTGGGGTGGGTAGCCTCCGGCTTGGGGTGGGTAGCCTCCAGCTTGGGGTGGGTAGCCTCCGGCTTGGGGTGGGTAGCCACCGGCTTGAGGAGGGTATCCTGGATAGCTCATGGTTTATGGTCTGAAATAAAGAAAAAATATCAAAATATAAGGCCTGTTTAATGTGTAAATGCATTTTATAAAGCCAGGAGTTTTTCTGTTCCTGGTCAGGTCATGACAGGAACACCTCCTGCCTTACAGACACACAATATGGCAGTTGGACACACAGTCAGTGCCACTCATCTGTTTGTTGTAAAACAAAGTTTTATGACTCAAATTGTGGCGTGAACACATAGGTTGGTGTTGTGGTGTCCATAGCAACTACAGAGCTAGAAACACGCCCATATACACAGTGGGCCCCTCCACCCTCAATGAAGTTAAGCTGTGGAGGAGAAATAAGGCTGAATTCCTCAGGATGACCCAAGGTTTAAGGAATCTGTGTTCCCTAAGCTGATGGCTTAATTGTTAACATGGACAATTTATGGGTTGGGTAATACTGTGTGAAATGGAACTACTATGTTCATGAAATTGAGTATTTTCCAGAAATCTAGCACAAAGAAATGCCATCTGGAAGAAGACATACATACAGTGTGTATCTCGAATAGTAATTGAGAAATAATGTATTAAAATGGGAGAATAACTATTTAAAGCCTTAGTTTAAAGCCTTAGTGTACACTGAAATACTACATTTCAAATGACCCAACCTTTGCTGTTGTTACTTTTGGTGTTGCCAGTGTAACAGTACAAATTTAGACCGTCCCCTCGCCCATACCCGGGCGCGAACTAGGGACCTTCTGCACACATCAACAGTCACCCTCGAAGCATCGTTACCCATCGCTCCACAAAAGCCGCGGCCCTTGCAGAGCAAGGGGAACTACTACTTCAAGGTCTCAGAGCAAGTGACGTCACTGATTGAAACGCTATTTAGCGCCCACGCTAACTAAACTAGCCGTTTCACATCTGTTACACTCACCCCCCTTTTGACCTCCTTTTTCCGCAGCAACCAGTAATCCGGGTCAACAGCATCAATGTAACAGTTTAATTTTAAACCGTCCCCTCGCCCATACCCGGGCGCGAACCAGGGACCTTCTGCACACATCAACAGTCACCCTCGAAGCATCGTTACCCATCGCGCCACAAAAGCCGCGGCCCTTGCAGAGCAAGGGGAACTACTACTTCAAGGTCTCAGAGCAAGTGACGTCACTGATTGATACAGTATAATATTTATGATGTAAAGACTTACTACACTGGTATTACAATTTCATCCCCTATTTAATGTACTGTGCATGCGTATAAAACTACAGCCTAAAGGCGTCCATCCATAGATTCGGTTTACTCCTTGCAGAACTCGAGTAGACTTTCGCATATTACCTTAAAATACCTTAGCTTGAAAAACGAGAAAAAAGCGGCAATAGTACTGTTTGTCCCTCTTGAGATGCTGTAGCCAGTAGACGTGAAGACGAGGTCTTAGTTATGCAATATCTTAGATATCTTCTCAAGTGGAAAACTGCATGAAAACTAGTCGTCTGTCGTTGAATGACAAACACTTGAAGAATTCCCATTGTTGCCCAATCACGGACGAAGGGTCAATGGCAAAGATTTGTATAACTATAGCTAACTGGTTGAACGCGACCCGTGATTAACTTCAACCAGTTAACAAGTCGGAAATGTTCGAGTTTCCTAGTTCCGACTACCTCGTGAACGCGGCAGTAGACAAGCCTCAAAAAAATATGTGTGCTCGAACGTCACAAAATGTCGAAATAATAAATCGTACTGTTTTGACGGGAAAGCCAAAGTCCAAACAGGAATCAACCACGCTGTCGAAAAGAGTAAGACGTATGAATGATTCTCATCTAACCCATGTACAAAATATTAATTTCAACACAATGTATTTCCCCTTCTATCTTTGTCCTGAGGCTTACAGATTTTAACTAACGTTAAGCATGTATAATACTGGAGTGAAATTGTGACTGGCGAAATCTCATCTACACAAAAATAGCATTTGATTAGGACCCCTGCTCTGCCTACTCACTAAAGCCGATAAAGGCTATTACTGTATAATAACCAAACCTCAAATCAGTGGCAAATAGAGGCTAATTTAAGAACTAGGCTACCAACTGACACAATCGCTTTGATAGATTACAATGACATGTGACATCTGTTCTATTGATAAATGTGAGGAACGATACACATTTATAAAGGCCTGTGTATAAATGTAAGTAGCCATTTGGGTTCCTTGTGTACACCAACCATGTTTGCTGGGGGGATGGGATTGTTCAATACAATACACATGATGGGTGTTGGCTGTTGAGGCCTTGAACTCATACACAAATAGATATTTTGAAAATAACTACCGAGTGACTCAAATGTGTTAAGGCAGTCCTATCCAAAAGTTCAAACAACTATTTTGCTGTATGTATTAGACCCCAAAGAAAAATAAGTCTTACTTCCATCCACATGATTGGCCTATTACACAATATTTGAAGAAATAAATACTTGTAGGCAGTTAAACATCCTTATTCTAAATGTCATTTTCGACATTGAATTAACGAGAGAATAGCCATAGGCCGCCGCTTATACTAACGTTTTCGGAATAGCCTTACACTGACTGCCTCTACACCAAATGACAGCACAGTAACTGTCAAAATAGACAGAAGCAAAATATTGTACATCAGTCAACATCGAACCAAGGTAAAACATTTAAATATATCAGTACCTTTTTGGTCGACTTTCAGGCGACAGCTAAACGTTAAATTCGGTATTTCCTCGTAGTAATTTTGCGTTGTAAAGGTTTTCTGCACTAGGCCTACTAATCAGAAGAAGACAAGCCAATTTACCGAAGCTCTCGAAGACCGCCTTTCGCGTTGTCAGGCAAATTACGCAAACATAGTTTCAAATAGGTCAATAACGATAGGCCTAGAAGCTTAGCCTACTTTTATCATGTTCTCTGTGAGACATTTTGTTATTGCGTATCATATCCTTCGAGGAAGAAGGCTCGCTAGTAAATTAAATATTTCTGAGGAAAGCGACGTGTCAATAACACATTTACAAGAAACTTAGTCGCGCACGATCGCGTTTGGAAATGTTTGATCTACAAGGCTAGGTCACATTTGATTTAACCGAAAAGTGCATTTCGTTTGCCACTTACTTTTGGTTCGCGAGACGCCTTGTCCTGGCTGCGCTGCGCTCTTTTTCAAGCTACAGCCCCTGTATGTATATAAGGAAGGTGGGTGGGACTCATATTTTCCATTGAGAAACACCCATGGGCACACACCATACAGTAATTGACACACCACAGTCAGCACAGTGCTAACACTCGAGCACTATTGAGTGGACCAACGTATGACAGTGACATGTTAGGGAAAAAGTGACAAATGATGACAGAATTCACCTAGTCATAGGGAATATGGTATAGTTATCTATGCTAGCACAATGATACACTCTTAGGCTTACGTTTTTTTTTTCCTATTCGACTGGCAACTGTTAATTTTGTCTTCAATAATTGCTGTTGATTTTTGTTCACATGGTGTATTTTTAGACTTTACCCGGCCTACTAATACCAGTGGTGGAAAATGTACCGAATTGTCATACTTGAATAAAAGGACAGATACCTTAATAGAAAGTTATTCAAGTAAATGTTAAAGTCACCCAGTAAAATACTACTTGAGTAAAAGTCTAAAAGTATTTGGTTTTAAATATACTTAAGTATCAAAAGTACACGAAATTGCTAAAATATACTTAAGTATCAAAAATAGAAGAACAAGTATAAATCATTTCAAATTCCTTATATTAATTAAGCAAAGCAAACGGCACCATTTTCTTGTTTTTAAAATGTACGGATAGCCAGAGGCACACTCCAAAACTTAGACATTATTTACAAAAGCTGCATTTATGTTTAGTGAGCCCGCCAGACCACAAGACAGAAGCGATGACCACGTGTTCTCCTGAAAAGTGCGCGAATTTCACAATTGTCATGTTTTGCTAAGCATTCAAAATGTAATGAGTACTTTGCGTTGTCAGAAAATATTTCTGGAGTAAAAAGTACAATATTTTCTTCAGGAATGTAGTGAAGTAATAGTAAAATGTGTCTAAAATATAAATAGTTAAGTGAAGTACAGATACCCAAAAAAGCGACATAAGTAGTACTTAAGTACTTTACACCACTGACTAATAACATATCAATGGGTGTGTCTATGACATAATAATAGTGACAGCCATGCTGGGATAGCTGCTATTCACTTGGAAACACACTGAAGCAAACGGGCCGAAAAGGGGAGGGACCTACCTGAATTTATCCAATAAGAAATCCATGTTTTCGTTTTCGTTGCAAATTTTTTTTTTTACCAGGTGCACTAATGAATATACGACCATGTTCTTCAATAGGCCTACGACCAGATGGGGCAGAATTTGCTGTGCCTTCTAGCCACAGAAATATTTGACAGTAACGAATATTCTATATTTGATTTAGCCTATCTATTATTGGAAGCTTGTGGAAGGTGTGACAAGTTTGGGTTCTTTCACAAAACAGTACAATTGGATAGGCAGAGTTGCATCATTATGTGCTTTAGCCAATTACCACACTAGCCTATAATGACCCGCCTAAATTTAAATACAGCATTCACAGCATTGTGAACTATTTTATTTACTCTGGAAAAGTCATATCTCATTTACAGTGGATCAATTGAAGTCAATGAACTAAGCAGACCAGACCCAGACATTGATGTCTAAGGGAGAGCCACCTCGTTAAGCAGAAAGGAAATTCATTTTTCCCCCAGTGGTAAAAGGCCTGAGTGAACTATCTTGATTTATCCACCATCTTTAGTGATGTCTTATAACTATTACCTTATTCCCCTGTGATGTCACAAGAGGGAGTGTGAATATGTGCTGCTGTTTGTTAGGAGGTCAGGGTCAGTCTCTGTAGACTAGCTCAGGGTTAGTCTCTGTAGACTAGATCAGGGTTAGTCTCTGTAGACTAGGTCAGGGTTAGTGTCTGTAGACTAGGTCATGGGTAGTCTATAGACTTGGTCAGGGTTAGTCTGTAGACTAGGTCAGGGGTAGTCTCTATAGACTAGGTCAGGGGTAGTCTCTATACACTTGGTCAGGGTTAGTCTGTAGACTAGGCCAGGGGTAGTCTCTATAGACTAGGTCAGGGATAGTCTCTATAGACTTGGTCAGGGTTAATCTGTAGACTAGGTCAGAGTTAGTCTTTAGACTAGGTCAGGGGTAGTCTCTATAGACTAGGTCAGGGGTAGTCTCTATAGACTAGGTCAGGGGTAGTCTCTATAGACTAGGTCAGGGGTAGTCTCTTTAGACTAGGTCAGGGGTAGTCTATATAGACTAGGTCAGGGGTAGTCTCTATAGACTTGGTCAGGGTTAGTCTGTAGACTAGGTCAGGGTTAGTCTGTAGACTAGGTCAAGGGTAGTCTATCGACTAGGTCAGGGGTAGTCTCTATCGACTAGGTCAGAGGTAGTCTCTATAGACTAGGTCAGGGTAGTCTCTATAGACTAGGTCAGGGATAGTCTCTCTCGCTGGATGAACATCCTGCCCATTATCTGCTTTCTTTCCAATCAAATCTAAATAAGACTGTCTTTAACTGACTTCCTACTGCTGATTATGTAAACATGCCTCTCTGTGGCAGACAGCAACTAACAAATTATGGACTAGTTTAACCAAAGACTGCTGAACTGCTGCCCTCTGCTGGAACATAGTACTGATTACACAAAGATGGGTGAATGAATGCAGATAATGAAATAAGCAGACTAGACCAAGCTGCTAATGCATTGATGCCTATGGGCCTATGGGCCACCCCCAACAGGATCGGGATGGGAACCATCTTTTCCCAATATTCAGATACCTTGGGCTGATCTTCAATGTAAATAAAGACAAAGTTGCCATTGTTATGAAGGTTCAAGGACTGTTACTGGATATAGTTTGGAGTTTATTTGAATTGTTCTGAAAGCCATTTGCATTTAATTTAGTTGACAATCTCACTCATTCTCTCTCTGACACACACACACACACACACACACAAGCACGCACCCAGGCTACAGCATATTAAGACTGAACAGTTTTATAGGTTGCCACTGCATACCAAACACAATTTTGTCAAGTGCTATACAGTGTATATATTTTGGGGGTTAAGACGGAATGATTAGTTGACAAATAATGCTCCCACTAGCCAGGCGATGGCTGCATAGTTAGTGAGAAGCCGACTTGAAGGAGACTTGATCACATGGTTTTTCTAAAGTTCATGCAGTCAACATGTACAGTTGAAGTCGGAAGTTTACATACACCTCACACCAAATACATTTAAACTCAGTCTTTCACAATTCTTGACATTTAATCCTAGTACGATTTCCCTGTCGTAGGTCAGTTAGGATAACCACTTTATTTTATCACAGTCCCAGTGGGTCAGAAGTTTATATACACTCAATTAGTATTTGGTAGCATTGCCTTTAAATTGTTTAACTTGGGTGAAACATTTTGCGTAGCCTTCCACAAGCTTCCCACAGTTGGGGGAATTTTGGCCCATTCCTCCTGACAGAGCTGGTGTAACTGAGTCAGGATAGAAAACACTCTGAAGTTTCTAAAACTGTTTGAGTAATGTCTGTGAGTATAACAGACAGGTCAATCTGTTTTCCACTAGTTTTCTATGGCAAGCCTGTTTTAATAGAAATATGCTTGCAGTTCCTATGGCTTCCACTAGATGTCAACAGTCTTTAGAAATTGGTTGAGGTTTTTCCTTTGAGTAATGAAGAAGTAGCCCTTTCCTTTCTGGGTGTATAGCCAAGTGGACTGTTTTGTTTGGGGTGCGTGACCTGGAGTTCACCCCACTTTCATTTTATCCGCTATTGAACACAGTTTATCTCGTCTTAAATTTGATTGATTATTTACATTTTAAAATACCTAAAGTTGGATTAGGAAAGTTGTTTGAAATGTTTGGATCAAGATTACAGGTAATTTATTAGATACTTTTAGTCATGTTGGGCGAGTTGGAACCGGTGTTTTTCTGAATTAAACGCACCAAATAAATTGACATTTTGGGGATATAACGACGGAATTATTCTAACAACAGGACCATTTGTGATGTTTATGGGACATATTGGAGTGCCAACAGAAGAAGATCCTCAAAGGTAAGGCATGAATTATATCGTTATTTCTGAGTTTTGTGTTGCGCCTGGTGGGTTGAAATATGATTGTCATGTGTTTGTTTGATGGGGTGCTGTCCTCAGATAATGGCATGGTTTGCTTTCGCCCTAAAGCCTTTTTGAAATCTGACACGGTGGCTGGATTAACAAGAAGTTAAGCTTTATTTTGGTGTATTGTGATTGTATGAAAGTTAAATATTTCTAATAATTTTGTTTGAATTTGGCGCTCTGCCATTTCACCGGATGTTGTCAAATTGATCCCGATAACGGGATTTGATCCATAAGAAGCCATGCACAAAGTAGATGTCCTAACCGACTTGCCAAAACTATAGTTTGTTAACAAGACATTTGCGGAGTGGTTGAAAAATGAGTTTTAATGACTCCAACCAAAGTGAATGTACATTTCCGACTTCAACTGTACATGTACATCTCCTGGTCTGCCAGAAGGACATCTGATTTGAAGGAACTATGTGGACAAAGTGGAGGTAGATGGCCTCTGTCAGTATGCTGGCAGTGATTCTGTCCTGTCTGGATTTGGCCAGTTGTCTCAGTTTGATTTTGATATTGTTGCATCTTTGAGATCTTCTTGACAGATGTTTCTAGACTAGGACTCGCAGGTGGTCTGCCAGAGCTTCACGTGTAGAAAGCAGCTCTGTGTTAATTAGGAGTGCTTTACCACAGGTCTGGTTTAAGAATGCTGTAAGAGTTTTATTCAAGAGATCACCAGGGGTGAAGTTCAACTGCTAGGACTGCATTTTGTTCAGTTGTAGTTTGGGTTTCATACAGGCAAATGCATCTACCTTGCAAAGGTCAGTTCTCAACCTATTCTGGGGATTGCTCTCAGCAGATACTGGTCCAGTCTCAAAACAGCAGGGGGACTATATGTTTCAAAGTCACAAACACTGCTGGTTCTCTGTATACCTGTTGTTGTATATACATTAAGTATGGCTTGACGGTGTAGAGTTGTCGTGTGTCTGTGTATGAATGGCTGTGACTAAACTTGTCTTTGAGGTTGAGCTTGAGGCTGAGGAGTGTTGAAAACGAACCCCAAGTTGATTAATCTCTCTTGTGACCGCTGTAGTAATGGCAGTGGTCAGCTTCATGTTCCCGGTGCTGACGGCTCTTCTCAGCTATTGTGACTGTTGTATACATTCCACCTCAGGACAAGAAAAATAACAAGCTGGCACTTAACAAACTGTACAAGGCTTTAAACAAGCAGGAAAACTTGCACCCAGAGACTGCTTTTCTTGTTGCTGGTGGTTTTAATTCTGTGTCATTAAGACACGTGATGCCCAACACATCTCCTTTGCCACTAGGGACAATAAAGTCCTACACCCCTGAGACTCTACCCACAATCAAGCAAACGGGGCCCTCTCTCGTCCCCCATTCTGCAAATCAGATCATGACTCCGTACTCCTGTTTCCAAGCAGAAGCTCAAACAGGAAGTACCCGTGATTCACTACATTGAGAAATGGTAATCAGAATCAGAAATTACTCTACAGGACTGCTTTGCTAGCGCTAATTGAAATATGTTCAGAGACTCCGCCGATAATATTGAACCACCACTGTCGCTGGCTTCATTAGGAAATGTATCGGTGAAGTTGGCCCCACAGTGAAGGTTTGCTGCTTCCCCAATCAAAAGCCCTGGATTAACACAAAGGCTGACGCTAAACTAAAGGATTGTCACGCCCTGACCATAGAGAGCCTTTTATTCTCTATGTTGCTTAGGTCAGGGTGTGACTAGGGTGGGTTATCTAGGTTGTTTTATGTCTATGTTGGCCTGGTATGGTTCCCAATCAGAGGCAGCTGTTTATCATTGTCTCTGATTGGGGATCATATTTAGGCAGCCATTTCCCCACTGTTTTTTTGTGGGATCTTGTTTTTGAGTCAATGCATGTTGCACCTCAGTACTGCACGGTCGTTGTCCGTTTTTGTTTTGTTTTGTAAGTTTCACAAAAATAAAGATGTGGAACTCAGCACGCTGCACATTGGTCCGAGTATGCTTCAAAGAAAGAAGATCCCACCACAACTGGACCAAGCAGCGTGCCCAGGTGGAGAAGGTATCCTGGGCTTGGGAGGAGATAAAGGAGGAGAAGACATCCTGGACTTGGGAGGAATTATGGCAGGAGATGAAAGTCTTCCGTGGAAACAGACGCAAGGAGAGAAGGGAAGACAGCGACGATGCCGGGGTTCGCGGCCACATGGAAAGCCCAAAAGACAGCCCCAATTTTGGGGGGGGGAGGGTACTGTCACGCCCTGGCCATAGAGAGCCTTTTATTCTCTGTTGGTTAGGTTAGGGTGTGACTAAGGTGGGTTATCTAGATTGTTTTATGTCTATAATGGCCTGGTATGGTTCCCAATCAGAGGCAGCTGTTTATCGTTGTCTCTGATTGGGGATCATATTTAGGCAGCCATTTCCCCACTGGTTTTTTGTGGGATCTTGTTTTTGAGTCAGTGCATGTTGCACCTCAGTACTGCACGGTCGTTGTTTGTTTCTTGTTTTGTTTTAAGTTTCACATAATAAAGATGTGGAACTCCATTCACGCTGCGCCTTCTCCGTCTCTACACTCGATCGTGACAAGGACAGTGCTACGGCACACAAAGCTTTCACAGTCAACCCTGAGGCTACAGCCGAAGACAGGAATAAGTACAAGAAGTCCCACTACGACCTCCGCAGGGTCATCAAATGAGCAAAAGGACAATATAGGAATAAGGTGGAATCATATTACACAGGCTAAGAAGCCCGCAACATAAGGCAGGGGATACAGTCCATTACAGATTACAAAGAAAAACCCAGCCATAATCTGCCCAACGATTCCTCCACCAGACGAACTCAATGCATTTTATGCACGCTTCTACAACAACAACGCCGTGCCATGCACAAGCATTGGTGGAAAAAGGACCTAATTGTCATACTTGACTAAAAGTAAAGATACCTTAATAGAAAATGACTCAAGTTAGTGAGTCATCCAGTAAAATACTACTAGTAAAAATCTAAAAGTATTTGGTTTGAAATATACTTAAGTATCAAAAGTAAAAGTTTAAATCATTTCAAATACCTTATATTAAGCAAACCAGACACCATTATTTTTTTTACGGCTAGTCAGGGGCTATCTCCAACACACAGACATCATTTAAAAATGAAGCATTTGTGTTTAGTGAGTCTGCCAGATCAGATGCAGTAGAGATGACAAGGGTTGTTCTCTTGATGGGAATTGGAACATTTTACTGTCCTGCTAAGCATGCGAAATGTAACAAGTTATTTTGGGTGTCAATGAAATTGGAATACAAAGTACAATATTTTCTTTCGGAATGTAGTGAAGTAAAAGTAAACGTTGTCAAAAATATGAATAGTAAAGTAGATACCCCCCAAAAAACGACTTATTGCAAGTAGTACTTTAAAGTATTTTTACTTAAGTACTTTACACCACTGAGGGTAAGGGCCCCCACCAACCCAGAGGACTGGGTGATCTCGCTCTCTGAGGCTGAATTGAGTAAGGTCTTTAATCACAGGGCCATGGGGCCTCACAGTATTCCAGGGTACATTCTCAGAACATGCGCAGAACAGCTGGCAGACATATTCACAGTCATTTTCAGTCTCTCCTTGTCCCAGTCTATAATCCCCACGTATTAAGCTGACCACCGTCATTCCTGTTCCCAAGAATCTAATGCTTCACCAAGCTTAGAACCCTGATCACTGGCAATGATTGGACAGCCTACAGGGAGGAGGTCAGTGACCTGGCAGTGTGGTGTCGTGACAACAACCTCTCCCTCAACGTCAGTAAGACCAAGGAGCTGATTGTGGACTGCAGGTGCACCCCCCTATCTTTCGTCTCTGTGTGTTTTAATACATTTAATACATTTAATACATTTCCTTCAATTAGCAGGTGGCTGAATGTATCTCACCAGAGAAATCATCAGAGAGAGTGATACAGTGCCCCTCTGTCTCTGTATGTGTAGGCCATCTATCTGATTCTGTCTGGGTAGAAAGAGCATGACATTGTTGCCGCCCGTAGCATTGAATGTAAGGGAAGCCAGTTAGCATTTGGCCTCCCTTGATAATTTGAAAAATAAAATAATAGCCAATCAGCGTTGAGCTAAACAGAGTGAGCTCAGCTGTGAATGGTCCTGGTGCACCAAAAGAAAGTGTCAAGGGAAGTTAGTTTGGATTTGGCTTCAGGCAAATCAGATCGCAAGCCAATCACCATTATTGAGAGAAAAAAACTTGAATTGTTGCATCTAGGTTTGTTGTTGCCCTCCGGTGGCTAGCTAGCAAAACAATTGCCATGGATGGAGATAAGGATTTGGACTTCTGGTTTTACTTAATTCTCAGTACTGGCCAATTATTATAACGACAATTCTGATCCAACCATAAATTCATACATTCATTGTGCCCCTGGCCTGAGAGGATGGATGTCAACATGTAGCTAGATGTACTATGCTAATTTTAACTAGCTGGCCTGGCGTATCGTTGCCCATGAAAGGAAGTTAGGCTAGGGAGCAAATAAAAAGCGTGTACTGTAGTGACAGAGTCATAGACCATTTAGGCAACACGAAAGAGGAGGATGGCATTGGCGTTTCTCTATAAGTAGAGTGATATTTTTTCTACTTGCATGCACGTGCGCGCACACACACACACACACACACACACACACACACACATCAGTACCATGGACAGCCACATCATATTTAGCTTAGGTTGATTGGACTAGATCGTTTTTGGTATATTTTAGTTGTCACAGTATTAGACTAAGCATAGGTGATTAGTTTATGTTGAAATGTTGAAGTAGAAATGGTGCTGGAAAAGTAGAAGCAGCCAATGAAATCCGCATCTCGCTGGAAGCCCCGCCTTGCACAGGTGATAAGCGCGAGGTTCGGATTCATTCCTTCAATTTAATACCGCTCTTCACCGAGCCCAGGTAGAGGTGGCTCGGGGCCAAACAGGTGTTGTACCTCATTTCTCTTCTTCAGGGAACAGTAGTTATAGTCATAACGTTATACGTTCCCTTTCAGTCAGTCGAATTGGGTACAACATACTAAGGGGAAATATAATCCTGCCAAAGCCAACCCTAACTGATACTAAATGAGGCAGCCCATGGCAGACCGCCCAGACCTGACCCTGCCAGATGCGGCAGTCTGGGTATTGCGGCACACTGCCTCGTGACTTTCCCCTGTACCAGCTGTATGCACACTTGGAGCAGTGACATCCGAGCGATAAAACATCACAAAAATTATGCCCAACTCGCCGCAGCACAAATATCTCCTATAGTTAACCCTTTAAACAATGCCCAAAACACTGCCAGGCCCCTAGTGGAGTGGGTGCATACACCGCTAGGTAACCCTTACCTCTTGCTGCTATAGTGCCTTCAGAAAGTATTCACACTAGGGCATCCTGAGTGGCGCAGTGGTCTAAGTCACCGCATCGCAGTGCTAGCTGTCCCACTAGAGATTCTGGGTTCGAGTTCGTCCGGGTTAGTGGAGGGTTTGGCCGGCAGGGAGGACCTTGTTCTATCTCATATTGGTGCGGCTGGCTTCTGGTCTAAGTGGGCATTGTGTCAAGATGCAATGCGGCTTGGTTGGGTTGTGTTTCGGAGGACTCATGGCTCTCGACCTTCGCCTCTCCCGAGTCCGTACGGGATTTGCAGTGATGAGACAAGACTGTAACTACCAATCGGATACCACAAAAAAATAAATAAAATAAAGTACATTTTCCACATTAAATTGAGATTTTGGGTCTCTGATCTAGACACAAACTCCCATAATTGTGACGTATACGCTGGGAGTCAGGATGCAGGTGAGTTTAATAATGAGAATCATGAAGATAAACAGGAGAAGTGTACAGAACGTGAACAAAACCGATACTGCTTGATGACTGAGGCTACTGAGGGCTAAATAAAGGTAGAGTAATCAAGGTGATAATGAGGTCCCGGTGTGTGTAACGATGGGGAGCAGGTGTGCGTTTGTAGGTCTAGGTTATATGTCTATGGTGGCCTGATATGGTTCCCAATCAGAGGCAGCTCTTTATCGTTGTCTCTGATTGGGGATTATATTTAGGTGGCCATTTGCCCTTTTGTGTTTGTGGGTTTTTGTTCTATGTTTAGTTGCCTGTCTGCACTACTCATATTAGCGTCACGGTTCGTTTTGTTATTTTGTTAGTTTGTTCAGTGTTCATTCTTAAATAAAGAATGTACGCATACAACGCTGCACCTTGGTCTCTTCCTTACAACAAACGTGACAGGTGGTTAGTAGACCGGCGACGTCGAGCGCTGGAGCGGGGAGCAGGAGTAGGCGTGACAATAAATGTGAAAGTGAAATTATGTTTTTAGAAATGAAATCTCTTGAGTCAATAAATAAGAAAGAATAACATGCTATTGTTTGATAAGAGTGCACAATTATGAACTTGAAAATGTATTAATAAACAAATTAGGCACATTTGGGTAATCTTGATACAACATTTTGAACAAATATGCAATGTTTCATTGGATTAGTCTAAACCTTTGCACATACACTGCTGCCATCTAGTGGCCAAAATCCAAATTTGCGCCTGGGCTGGAATAATACATTATGGCCTTTCTCTTGCATTTCAAAGATTATGGTACAAAAAAAACACGTGTTTTTTCTTTGTATTGTCTTTTACAAGATTAAATGTGTCATATTCTCCTACATAACTTCACATTTCCACAAACTTCAAAGTGTTTCCTTTCAAATGGTATCAAGAATCTGCATATCCTTGCTTCATGTTCTGAGCTACAGGCAGTTAGATTTGGGTGATTTTGAGTCATGTCATTTTAGGTGAAAATTGAAAAAAAGGGTCAGATCCTTTTTTAATGGCTGTGATAGGAGAAAACTGAGGATGGATCAACAACATTGCAGTTACTCCACAATACTAATATAAAAGACAGAGTAAAAAGAAGGAAGCCTGTACGGAGTAACAGTATGTTCTGAATATAAAGCATTATGTTTGGGGCTACTGTAACACATCACTGAGTACCACTCTTCAGTCAGTTGTGTCGAACTGCGTTGCTTTATCTTGGCCAGGTCGCAGTTGCAAATGAGAACTTGTTCTCAACTAGCCTACCTGGTTAAATAAAGGGGAAATAAATAAATAAAAATGCCTAACCTTAAAGGCCAAAAATCTCGTTTTTTTATTCATACATTTTAACCAAATAGCCAATTTCGACTTTGTGCTTGTGATAACTAGTGACAACCAAAGGTTATTTTTTATTGAATTTAACTTTTATTTAACCTTGAGACGTTATCATTGGGACGTCTCTATACAAACTCCTACCCTTACCCGTAACCCTTACCTAACCTTAACCTTGGACAGTTTGAATCGTCAACTTCAATGGGGTGACGTCAGAGGTAGAAAGTCCACAAAAATGAATGAACTGCAGTGTTTCTCAAAAGATTAGACTAGGCCTAGAGTAAATAAATGAACAATTCTAGCTAAGGAAAACTGCATGCAATTCAATAACATGACAATGCATTCAACATACATTACATATCATACAAACAAAGACCTGTATGTATTGATTACTATAGCCAATTTGATGTGGTAACGTTGCATTGAGTCAGGTGACTGCCGTCAGCTGATTGCCTCCAGACAGAATATGGCCGACCTGTCAGAAGCTCATTGAGGAACGGCTGAGTTTAGCATAATCGAGTCTCTTTTTACGACTTTTGGGGCTCATATTTCACTAACGTGGACAACAGTTTTTACAACAGTTACTAAGGTGAGTTTAGTAAAAATATCCCTTAAAGTGCGAGAGTATGCTCTCAATGAATCATTGCCTAGCTAGCCAGCCAGTCTCTGGCAGTGCATCAACATTTATTCAACTAACTAACGTCCTATACCTAGCTAACATTCCAAATGCAATTTTGCGAAAGCTTGCGACTTCCTAATGAAGCATTGCACCTACAATGTTCGAAAACTAGTTTGCTTGCTAACTAGGGTACCAAACTAGCTAGCTAATCTGGCTCGCATTTGCCAACCACATGCCTGTGTTACTACCTAAATTATATAATTTGGGTTTATTTTTTACAAATCAGGTAATGGATGGCGTTCAGTTTGCACTAAACAGTAGATAACTTTTAAATCGTTATTGTCCATGCTGAACGCCCGTTTGAAATGTTTTCTCCAGGTTATTCCCACTGAATAAATCCTTCAATATTGTTTCAGATGAGCGGGTTGCCGGTTGGCATGGCAAATGTCCCCAGCAAGAGCAATCACACAGGGAAGGATGGCCAGGTGTGGGAGAGACTCTGGACCTTGGAAGAGATGCGACAGACCAGCGCCAACTGGTCCCTGGCTGCAGACTCAGGAGTAGGCTTTGGTTATTATCTCCAAGTTATTATTCAGTTTCTGAATAACCAGCTGTTTCTAATGCATTTAACAGTGTATCGTCTGGTGGCTGAAACAGACTGGCAGGCAGGCTCTCAGTCTCTAACTCTACATGTTATGGGTAGAGCATTCACATAGCGTTGTAAACAGCAATGCAACAGATTAACTATCCTTTTCGCTGTGGCAAAGACAACGTCCGTTACTGAACAATCAGATACACTGTTGAATAGATGAAGATTAAACAGTTGTTGGTATCCCCTCCTCCACAGCTCTTCCTGTTCCTGCAAGACTTCTCCCAGAGGATGCTGTCAAAGACTCATGAGATAGAGAAGCAGCTGGATGGACTGATCAGAGACACCAAGGCCACAGACTGTTGCATGCACACCGTATTCAACCATTTCCTCATGCTCTCCAACACACAATTCATTGAAAACGTACGTTGTGGACTGGAAATACAATGGTCGTCTTCATTAGAGCATTTTAATGGAAGAAAACGGACTGAAACAGGGGAAGGACTACCTGTCCTTGATTTGTCTAATATGTAATCCAGATGTACTTTGTTTTGCTTCAATGTCTGTTCCTCTGTTGAGCTTTGTGCCGTTCTTCTTTAGAGGATGGTTGTGCCGTATTTTACATTTCCCAGATATTTTGAAACTTCACAAGCATTTAACAAAATTAAGAAAATATTAATCGTGCTACACGGTACAGAACTATGAGGAACTGATGACTCTTGTGTTTAATGATCTGCTTGCTCATGGTGCCGCCTCTTTTTGTTCACTATCACAAGGTGCTGTGTTACATTGATAGATTCTAACTCATTCTTCTTGTATTGATTGTGTGATGTGTTATTGATATTTGTGTTTGTTGACCTCATCAGAGAGTGTATGATGAGGAGGTGGAGGAGGAGGCGGTGCCAAAGCCTGAGGCCTTGGAGAGACTGCCTGAGCAGGTAAATCATCTACCTACTCCTTCCTTGATGTGCTGTGACATGTATAGCACTGTGACAACGCGAGTTCCTCCCCGGGGATAGTTAAATTCAATTACCCCGCATTAGAAGACTCGTGAGCAGAAGGAAGCCCAGCTGATTCCTAAGGTCCAGGAAGCAGTGAACTACGGTCTGATGGTGCTGGACTCTGCATTTGAGCAGCTAGACGTAAAGGCAGGAAACTCTGACTCGGAGGACGAGGAGGCCACAGACAGAGTGGAGCCCATACTGGAGCCCAAGGTGAGTTTGGAATCATCTGGAAACATACAGGATTAGAGAGAGAATTCAAGTTATTCACGCCTCCAGATATCACGTTAGGAGTGGTACCTGCCCAGTCTAGTCTAGGGAGGATGGCCAATGTTTCCATGCCACTGTTTTTGATTTGTCTTTGGGGTGTAGGACAGGTTAAGCACTTTGACAACTGATGTACACGTTTATTTTTTGTTGACTATCATTTGAATGATTCTGCCCGTATTGACCAATAACGTTTTCTCTGACTGCTTCCTCCCCTTCTTTCCTTCTCTAACCCACCTCTCTCTGTTTGAAGGACCTGTATGTGGACAGGCCTTTACCATATCTGATTGGCTCTCAGCTCTTTATGGGGCAAGAAGACGTTGGACTGGGAGACCTCTCCAGTGAAGGTAGATCACCTCTGTTCTTCATGTACTCTTTCTACTGAAGGAAAGTGTGTGTATTCTTGGCATGTTTATATTCTTCGTGTTCAACACTCTTCCAAGCATAGTGTTTCTCGTCTAACATTAGCCGTGTTTCTCAGAGAGAAAGTGAAACTGATGTCGTTCTTTACTTCACAGAAATGTCAGTCGACAGTGATCGCGACACCGTCATTGTGAGCGAAGATGGCAAAGATGCTAACGTAAATCTTTTTTCATCCAGAAAGAGTCAATGTTTTTTAAGTGTGAAGTTGGCATTATTGTTATCCTCAAAATAAGTTGAAAATACTGACAATTTGATTTAGATAACTGTATTATCCCTGTGGTGTTTATGTGAACAGCAATCAGACGATGACTTCGACCAGGATGAGGAGGGGCCAGGCACCATTAAGAATAAGGTGAAGGTCAATTTCACTGACTGTCAGGGTCGAGGATCAAACCCAGAGTTAGTTGATATCTGTGATAACAATAACAACGTACAGGATTGTATCGCTGTGTGCACAATTCTGACAAGGGATGATTGAGGTATTTGCCAATTTAATCAATGATGAAACACAACAGAAAAGTGTGATTGATTGAATCCTACCTACACTCTAGACACTGGCCATAAGCATGCTGATGTTTATGGCGATGATGGTAATGATTACACCTTAGTGAGGACTGTGATTTTATTTGCAACCTCATGGATGACATTGAATGATTTCCCCTTCAGAAGTTGTCTATGTTGAGTGATGAGGACGAGGAGGGAGATTCAGACATATTCGGAGAATCAGACGAAGATGATGATGACAGAAAGGTATTTTTGATTATGGTTTGCTGATGGAGACTGGTACTAATAATATGATGGACAGATCATTTCTGAAATATAACTAGCCTTTATCCAGCTAAGTCAACATTGCTAATACATCTGTTTTATGACTTGAGGGAGCATAATGATTGTGTCATGTCTCCGCTATTGAATGTAGACATAAATGTGAAATATTTTTTGTAGTTAATTGCATGTCCCCTTACATGAATATTGATGTTCTATTCCACCTCTCTTTTACGGAAGTCTTTGTGTCACATTCAGAACCCAAGACCATCATCCTTTGCTGATGAGCTGGCCGCCAGAATCAAAGGGGAACCTATCAGCAAGCCAGAGGGAGATCGCACATGTATGTTGGGTTGATATGACCTGAATTACAAACTATTCAGCACGTCCATTATCACCTCCACCATGTTTTGGTTTATGTTAAACATGTCATGGTTTCTATGAAGGTTAACTGTATGAGCTCATATGCTAGCCTGGGTACCAGTGTGTTTCTGCTTTAGCTAACTTATCGCCATATGATCGTATGGCCCTGTGTCTTTGCAGTAATGTGACATGCCTGGATTTTTACCCTTTTTATTTAAAGCATTTTCATCAGAATGTCCTTTTCTTTTTATGTCAGATGGTCCAGCACCATCCTCAGACAATTGCTTGCATTTTTTATCTACAGTGGCAAGAAAAAGTACGTAAACCCTTTGGAAATACCTGGATTTCTGCATAAATTGGTCATAAAATTTGATCTGATCTTCATCTAGGTCACAACAATATACAAACACAGTCTGCTTAAACTGATAACACTCAAACAATGATACGTTTTCATGTCTTTATTGAACACGCTGTGTAAACTAACAGTGCAGGGTGGAAAAGGTATGTGAACCCTTGGATTTAATAACTAGTTGACCCTCATTTGGCAGCAGTAACCTCAACCAAACGTTTTCTGTAGTTGCGGATCAGACCTCCACAACGGTCAGGAGGAATTTTGGACCATTCCTCTTTACAAAACGCTTTCAGTTAAGCAATATTCTTGAGGATGTTTGTGAACCGCTCTTGAGGTCATGCCACAGCATCTCAATCGGGGTGAGGTCAGTACTCTGACTGGACCTCTCCAGAAGGCGTATTTTCTTCTGTTGAAGATTTAATTGTTTTGGGTCGTTGTCCTGTTGCATCACCCAACTTATGTTGAGCTTCAATTGGCAGACAGCCTAACATTCTCCTGCAGAATGTCTTGATAAACTTGGGAATTCATTTTTACGTCAATGATAGCAAGGAGTCCAGGCCTGAGTCAGCGAAGCAGCCCCAAACCATGATGCTCCTTCCACAATACTTTACAGTTGGGTGAGGTTTTGATGTTGGTGTGCTGTGCCTTTTTTTCTCCTTTCTTATTAGTTTAAGCACACTGTTTGTCTATTGTTGTGACTTGGATGAAGATTTGATCAAATTTGATGACCAATGTATGCAGAAATCCAGGTAATTCCAAAGGGTTCACATATACTTTTTTCCGGCCACTGTAATTCTCAATTCAGGCTTAAAATATAGGATAACATCTTGATATGCCATATGACTATGCGGAAACACAGTCTGGCACCCAGACTAATGATCCTACACTTCACTCAATAACAATCTACCTAAATTCATGTATCTGTCCTCTGTTTTGATTATTATGGCCACTATTTGCTCCATACACGTTCCAAGATGTGTTTTCAGTTGGTACATTTGAACATAATGTAGGCCATACTACAACATGTGATTTCATAATGCAAATCATGTTGGCAGATTACAACAGCACATAGATGTTTCACTACATATCATTGTTCTTTCTGCATGCTCATGTTTCCTTCCCCGTGTCACTTCTCTGAATCCTGTAAGAAGAACAGTAAAGCAAAGAAAGAGCCCAAGGCTGAGAGGCCACTGGGTAGGACAGCAGTTCACTCATCTAAGAGTCTTCTTTACTGCGCATTGTGTACAAGCACCTAATCTCTCTCACTATGTATCCAATTATATTGTACCTGCTAAGCTAACTGTTAATTCATAGCACTTCAGTCAGAAGAGCATTAGTGGAGTCGGTCTCGCTCCAAAGGGACTGAATTAGATGTCATGACATTGCAGTGTTTACCAGTATTTGTTTTGACTTGTTGTTGACACCTGTTTGTGTTGTAGCTGATGAAGATGACAGCGAGGAGTTATTCGGGCCACCCAAGATGGAGGACGAGGACTTCTCTCCGTTTGGAGGAAAAGGGGGCCTCTTCAGTGGAGGGAGAGGACTGTTTGATGAGGTAGGCTCACATGAACGCCACTTTGTAGCTTCCATGTCTTACTTTTTACATGTTACTTACCCATTGTTGTTTCACATAATATGATGGATAGAAATCAATAAGTGAACTGTTCAAAGAATCAAATCAATCTACAGCCTTTTGAAAGCTCCCGAAGAGTACATTAAATGAGTTTTGTCTGAAACCATAGCGACCCTGATAATATGATGTTTGTTGTCCAGGGGGATCTGTTCTCTGATCCACCTAAACAGCCTGTAGCAGAGGAGAAGATCACAGGTAATAATAGCCATACAACCATCTGTTGAAGCACCAAGGATGTTTTCATTAGGACACACTAGATGTTTTGCAATCAACATTTATTTTTGTTTGTTCTGCAAGTTTAGATGGTTGCTTTCCTTTTCAGGATGTTTTCTTGTAAGTGAATTGAGAATGTTGTTAATTTTGTGTAATGGCTGTGGTCACTGTTTATAATTTATTTGTCGTGGGTTACCTTATTCATTTGATCTTTGTGTTCCTGCCAGAACTTGTCAAGCCTGCTACGAAGATTCCTTCAGGGGCTGTTCCAATTTTCCCAGGTAATACAATTTGTATGTATTTATTTAACCTTTATTTAGCAAGTCAGTTAAGAACAAAATCTTATTTACAATGACGGCCTACACCGGCCAAACCTGGACGACGCTGTACGCCGCCCTATGGGACTCCCAATCAAGCCCGGATGTGATTCGAACCAGGGACTGCAGTGACTCCTCTTGCACTGACATGCAGTGTCTTAGACCGCTGCGCCACTCGGGAGCATAGAAACATGCCCTAAGGACAACCAAGGCCTTTCAAAGATTAAACCGTAATAACAGTTACTCAAATGATAGAGACAGTTTTCTGTGGCTTGAGAACATAATGCCTCTGAAGATACCGTCCTGCCTTTCTGAATTGGATTGATTAAATACATACTAAATACTATTACAATACATGACCACAGACAGTCTACTGTACTATGTTGACAATTCTGTGATGGTATTGACAATTTTATCCTCTCCAGACTTTGTCTGACGAGTCTATCCTGTCCTCTTCTTTCCCCATAGAGAACAGCCTGTTTGGCACTCCTAATGACTCTGACTCAGTGGAGGGTAGAGAGAACGGCAGTCTAGTCAAACCCATCAAGACTCGGACATCAGCCCCTAGAAAGACCGCTTTAGGGGGGCTGTTTGACGATGAGGAGGATCACTTCTTCACCGGCGAAAGCCTTAATAAATCCAACTCAGGTAAGTCAATCAAACTGTAACCTCTCTCTCTCTCGCTAGCATGATGGGCGAGATCCCATTTTGAGATCAATGATCGTAAAATATCAGTGAAAATCTTACTTTGACATCACGCCAATACATCAGTTACTCTTAGGTATGTGAATCAAGTGTTCACCTTATTTTTGTTCATGCAGTAAGTTTCACATCTTAGATCTTGCCACACTATAACTGTCTTTAGCACAAACACTCATAATGTGTTGTTACCTGTGTTCAGCTGGACAGGAGGAACCCAAGCAGAAGACGACAGTGGATCTGTTTGGAGGAGGTGATGAGGATGGTGACATCTTCAGTGAGATGGAGGAGGAAGAACAGGTGAATATACACACGTGTACAGAGCATTGTTTTTACCTATACTGTATCATAGGGACTCCGCTCACTACCTTAGAATGTAGAGAAAAACGGGGCAATTCAAGAGGATGCTATGAAAGTTGTGTCAAAACATGGTTTTCTTTGTCCCATGTCATTATAAATCACACACAATGAATCATTACATTGTTCTCTGCAATTTAACTTTAGTATACTTATACTTGACAGTGTTGATGAAATAAGAATGTTGGTTTGTTGTGACTGTTGCTAGTTTCGACTGCGCTGCTCTTGGGTCTTTTAAAAAAAATTTTTTTTATTTTATTCACCTTTATTTCACCAGGTAGGCTAGTTGAGAACAAGTTCTCATTTGCAACTGCGACCTGGCCAAGATAAGGCATAGCAGTGTGAACAGACAACACAGAGTTACACATGGAGTAAACAATTAACAAGTCAATAACACAGTAGAAAAAAGGGGAGTCTATATACATTGTGTGCAAAAGGCATGAGAAGGTAGGCGAATAATTACAATTATGCAGATTAACACTGGAGTGATAAATGATCAGATGGTTATGTACAGGTAGAGATATTGGTGTGCAAAAGAGCAGAAAAATAAATAAATAAAAACAGTATGGGGATGAGGTAGGTGAAAATGGGTGGGCTATTTACCAATAGACTATGTACAGCTGCAGCGATTGGTTAGCTGCTCAGATAGCAGATGTTTGAAGTTGGTGAGGGAGATAAAAGTCTCCAACTTCAGCGATTTTTGCAATTCGTTCCAGTCACAGGCAGCAGAGAACTGGAACGAAAGGCGGCCAAATGAGGTGTTGGCTTTAGGGATGATCAGTGAGATACACCTGCTGGAGCGCGTGCTACGGGTGGGTGTTGCCATCGTAACCAGTGAACTGAGATAAGGTGGAGCTTTACCTAGCATGGACTTGTAGATGACCTGGAGCCAGTGGGTCTGGCGACGAATATGTAGCGAGGGCCAGCCGACTAGAGCATACAAGTCGCAGTGGTGGGTGGTATAAGGTGCTTTAGTGACAAAACGGATGGCACTGTGATAAACTGCATCCAGTTTGCTGAGTAGAGTGTTGGAAGCAATTTTGTAGATGACATCGCCGAAGTCGAGGATCGGTAGGATAGTCAGTTTTACCTGGGTAAGTTTGGCGGCGTGAGTGAAGGAGGCTTTGTTGCTGAATAGAAAGCCGACTCTTGATTTGATTTTCGATTGGAGATGTTTGATATGAGTCTGGAAGGAGAGTTTAGAGTCTAGCCAGACACCTAGGTACTTATAGATGTCCACATATTCAAGGTCGGAACCATCCAGGGTGGTGATGCTGGTCAGGCGTGCGGGTGCAAGCAGCGAACGGTTGAAAAGCATGCATTTGGTTTTACTAGCGTTTAAGAGCAGTTGGAGGCCACGGAATGAGTTGTATGGCATTGAAGCTGGTTTGGAGGTTAGATAGCACAGTGTCCAAGGACGGGCCGGAAGTATATAGAATGGTGTCGTCTGCGTAGAGGTGGATCAGGGAATCGCCCGCAGCATGAGAAACATCATTGATATATACAGAGAAAAGAGTCGGCCCGAGAATTAAACCCTGTGGCACCCCCATAGAGACTGCCAGAGGACCGGACAGCATGCCCTCCGATTTGACACACTGAACTCTGTCTGCAAAGTAATTGGTGAACCAGGCAAGGCAGTCATCCGAAAAACCGAGGCTACTGAGTCTGCCGATAAGAATACGGTGATTGACAGAGTCGAAAGCCTTGGCAAGGTCTATGAAGACGGCTGCACAGTACTGTCTTTTATCGATGGCGGTTATGATATCGTTTAGTACCTTGAGCGTGGCTGAGGTACACCCCTGACCGGCTCGGAAACCAGATTGCACAGCGGAGAAGGTACGGTGGGATTCGAGATGGTCAGTGATCTATCTCTATCTCTTCCATATTTGGCATTTGGAGGTGTTTTTGCAAGTTAGACCAATCAAAATCAACTTGATACCAATCTGCGTTGAGGTGCATTTCTATGCCGATTTAAAGGGAAAGATTCAGAAATATACAACGAAAACATGAACATATTGTCTTCATGGAGGGTGGTTATTAAAAATGTCTGTTAGCTTTGTAAATAAATGCATATTTAGTCCCTATTTTGTTTTTATACTGCAGATTTCATTTAGAAAAAGACAATTTTTCCCACTCGTTTGACCTGCAGCCACTAGTTGACTTTTTACCTCTTTTTCTCCACAATTTCGTGGTATCCAATTGTCCTATCGCTGCAACTCTCGTACGGACTCGTGAGAGGCCAAGGTCAAGAGCCATGCGTCTTCCGGAACACGACCCTGCCAAGCCGCACTGCTTCTTGACACACTGCTCGCTTAACCTGGAAGCCAGCTGCACCGATGTGTCGGAGGAAACACTGTCCAACTGGCGACCGAAGTCAGTTTGCAAATGCCCGGCCTGCCACAAGGAGTCACTAGAGCGGGATGGGACAAGGACATCCCGGACGACACCGGACGCCTCATGGGTCTCCTGGTCGTAGCCGGCTGTGACACAGCCCGGGATCAAACCCGGATCTGTATGCCGCCTCTAGCACTGCGAAGCAGTGCTTTAGACCGCTGTGCCGCTCGGGAGGCCTGTTAGTGATGTTCTGCTGCGGAGCAGAGTTCTATGGAGCAGTGGCCACTTTGATCATGCCTGTGATGACATTCCATTCACTCTAAACATGCTAGATTCTCAGAGTAAATTGTCTAACTTTTAAACCATCTATGGTAGCGACATGGGGGTTAGACTACTGTTTTTCTGACGCAATTCTCTGTTGAACGGACATATTTGTATAAACCTTGAATTAATGGGTGAACAACCTACATATTAAGTTGGATACGTGATCATGGTTATTGATTTAGGGGACTTGGGTATCATGATTACATGTTGCACTGATGATGGCAACAGTCATTAAGCTGGAGTTGTGTAGTAATGTGTGTTCACCAGTAGGCATGTAGCAAAACTCTGCTCATCACTACTCAAATTAGAACCTCATCAGTACTGACATACCACTCATGTATGTAGTGAAACAACGTATTATTGAGTAGAACTTGTAAGGTAGTGATGAAACTACTTTTTCCCCCCCTTCATTGGGTTCCTCCATTTACTGCCATCTGGTGGCGTCTAGATACATTTATTTTTACTAGGCAAGTCAGTTAAGAACAAATTCTTATTTTCAATGACGGCCTAGGAACAGTGGATTAACTGCCTGTTCAGGTGCAGAACGACAGATTTGTACCTTGTCAGCTCGGGGATTTGAACTTGCAACCTTCCGATTACTAGCCCAACACTCTAACCACTAGGCTACCCTGCCGCCCCAATGACATAATATGAACAATTACAGATTGATGGTCCTTGAAAATAAATATTAGTGATTGAAAAAGTACTTAAGTCCTTGAATTTGACTTGCCACTGTATGAACCCTGTAGAATTTTCGGGGTGATCATGGAGCACACTTTGTTTCACAGATTTTACCTCAACTTTCTGTCCCTGTCTTTCTACAGATAGGTCCAACCATCCCTAAGAGTCAGTCCAAGCCGGAACCGACACTTCAGAGCAAAGCTCTTCTGTCCATATTTGTTGACGAGGAGGATGAGGTGAGAAAATGAGCTATGACTGATATCGGCCCATAAAATATAATGAATTGGTACCTTCCTCTTCGTATCTAACCACTTTCTTTCATTATGCAGGATCTGTTTGTGTCTGCGAAGAAGTCTAAATCAAGCCAAACTGAAGATGCCACACCACAAGTCAAGAAACCTGTCTCTAGTGCCCTCTTCAGTGATGACGCGGTAATGGGAGGGAACGGAACCTTGCTACATAAACTTCAGTTCAACAACAGCCTTTCAGAAAAGAATGCCTCCTTCTGTAGCCACTACCCATTTTTGTATTAACAGATCTGAAATAACTGGACAGGTGTGTGGGCAATTCCACAGTATCTGAGTGATCATTTCTGTAGAAAAATATATATACACTACCGGTCAAAGGTTTTACAACACCTCCTCATTCAAGGCTTTTTCTTTATTTTTTTACTATTTTCTACATTGTAGAATAATAGTGAAGATATAAACTATGAAATAACACATATGGAATTGTGTAGTAACCAAAAAAGTGTTCAACAAATCAAACTATATTTCATATTTAAGATTCTTCAAAGTAGCCACCCTTTGCCTTGACAGCTTTGCACACTCTTGGCATAGTAGGTGTTCTAAAACTTTTGACCAGTAGTGTAAATATTTATTTTTATAAACCATACAACTCTATGCACAAAGACTACTTTTAACAGTTTCCACAGAACATTTTACAAAAACACATTTACTTGAAGAACAGTACAGATGGAACAAACCGTCATTCTGTTACCAAACTTTACATCTGCACTGTTCTTCAAGTAAATGTAGTTTTTGTAACAATTTCTGTGGAAATTGTTGTCCTTGGGCTTAGGGTTGTATGGTTTGCGTAACTTTTCAATCATTGGTTTTTGTTTGACATATATTTTAAAGTGTAAGATCTGAGTTTCTGCATCACTCTGTAACTGTGGAATTGCCCATAGCCAATATGGTGATGGCAACTCCATCCAATGGGCTCAGAACAGCTTCAAATACAGTGCCTTGCGAAAGTATTCGGCCCCCTTGAACTTTGCGACCTTTTGCCACATTTCAGGCTTCAAACATAAAGATATAAAACTGTATTTTTTTGTGAAGAATCAACAACAAGTGGGACACAATCAGGAAGTGGAACAACATTTATTGGATATTTCAAACTTTTTTAACAAATCAAAAACTGAAAAATTGGGCGTGCAAAATTATTCAGCCCCTTTACTTTCAGTGCAGCAAACTCTCTCCAGAAGTTCAGTGAGGATCTCTGAATGATCCAATGTTGACCTAAATGACTAATGATGATAAATACAATCCACCTGTGTGTAATCAAGTCTCCGTATAAATGCACCTGCACTGTGATAGTCTCAGAGGTCTGTTAAAAGCGTAGAGAGCGTCATGAAGAACAAGGAACACACCAGGCAGGTCCGAGATACTGTTGTGAAGAAGTTTAAAGCCGGATTTGGATACAAAAAGATTTCCCAAGCTTTAAACATCCCAAGGAGCACTGTGCAAGCGATAATATTGAAATGGAAGGAGTATCAGACCACTGCAAATCTACCAAGACCTGGCCGTCCCTCTAAACTTTCAGCTCATACAAGGAGAAGACTGATCAGAGATGCAGCCAAGAGGCCCATGATCACTCTGGATGAACTGCAGAGATCTACAGCTGAGGTGGGAGACTCTGTCCATAGGACAACAATCAGTCGTATAATGCACAAATCTGGCCTTTATGGAAGAGTGGCAAGAAGAAAGCCATTTCTTAAAGATATCCATAAAAAGTGTTGTTTAAAGTTTGCCACAAGCCACCTGGGAGACACACCAAACATGTGGAAGAAGGTGCTCTGGTCAGATGAAACCAAAATTGAACTTTTTGGCAACATTGCAAAACGTTATGTTTGGCGTAAAAGCAACACAGCTCATCACCCTGAACACACCATGCCCACTGTCAAACATGGTGGTGGCAGCATCATGGTTTGGGCCTGCTTTTCTTCAGCAGGGACAGGGAAGATGGTTCAAATTGATGGGAAGATGGATGGAGCCAAATACAGGACCATTCTGGAAGAAAACCTGATGGAGTCTGCAAAAGACCTGGGACGGAGATTTGTCTTCCAACAAGACAATGATCCAATCTGAATCCAATCGAGAATCTGTGGAAAGAACTGAAAACTGCTGTTCACAAATGCTCTCCATCCAACCTCACTGAGCTCGAGCTGTTTTGCAAGGAGGAATGGGAAAAAATGTCAGTCTCTCGATGTGCAAAACTGATAGAGACATACCCCAAGCGACTTACAGCTGTAATCGCAGCAAAAGGTGGCGCTACAAAGTATTAACTTAAGGGGGCTGAATAATTTTGCACACCCAATTTTTCAGTTTTTGATTTGTTAAAGTTTGAAATATCCAATAAATGTTGTTCCACTTCATGATTGTGTCCCACTTGTTGTTGATTCTTCACAAAAAAATACAGTTTTATATCTTTATGTTTGAAGCCTGAAATGTGGCAAAAGGTCGCAAAGTTCAAGGGGGCCGAATACTTTCGCAAGGCACTGTATATCTTACAACCATCCTACTCTTACAAATCTGCAAACACCAGAAGGGTAGGGGGCAAGGGGTAGATTTTGAACCGGGCTTGATAGTGAAGGTTGTCGCTAATAATTCAACAACTGCTATCTATTTAACCCTTTGTATTCTGTCTGCATCAGGACCATTGGATGAGCTCCAAGCATAGTGCAGGAAAGACTGGAGGGATGAAGTCCAGTGATAGCAACCCTTATCGTCTACGCAGTGTCAAAGCAGATCCTTTCGACAGCCTGTTCGATGAGTATGATGACGATCTCTTTGCTGCTACCAAGGAGTTGAGGTAAACTTTATATCCCCAACAAAAGAGACGTTAAAATGTTTGAGTAGTGTTAAAAAAAAAGAAGTGAAATCACTATCCCTAGTTAGGGTCTTGGTGGTGTTTTGATGGGTGTAAATGTCTGTGTTGATGCAGTCCGAAGAAGCCACAGAGAGCGTCTCTCCTGTTTGAAGATGAGACTGAGGATGGTGAAGATAAGGGATCCCTCTTCGTCTTCACACCAGCCATCAACAACAGCTCTACTCTAGCTGACCCTAAAGTAAGCCTGGGTTACAGATTCTGTCTGTCATAAATGGCACCCTGTTCCCTATATAGTGCACTATATAGGGAATAGGTTGCAATTTTGGGAAGTAGCCACTGACATGAATAATAACCTAAAGATGAAAAGCCTTCGAGGCAACAATGGAATTCAGTAATACCGTGCATTCGGAAAGTGTTCAGACCCCTTCCCTTTTTCCACATTTTGTTATGTTACAGCCTTATTCTAAAATGGGTTAAGTCAATAAAAATCATCATCAATCTACACACAATACCCCTAGATGAGAAAGTGATAACAGGTTTTTAGAAATGTTTGCAAATTTATATAAAAATAAACCAAAATACCTAATTTACTTAAGTATTCAGACCCTTTACTATGAGTCTTGAAATTGAGCTCAGGTGCATCCTGTTTCATTGATCATCCTTGAGATGTGTCTGCAACTTGATTGGAGTTCACTTGTGGTAAATTCAATTGATTGGAGATGATTTGGAAAGACACTCACCACACTGACAGAGCTCCAGAGTACCTCTGGAGATGGGAGAACCTTCCAGAAGGACAACCATCTCTGCAGCACTCTACCAATCAAGCCTTTATGGTAGAGTGGCCAGACTGAAGCCACTCCTCAGTAAAAGGAAAATGACAGCCCGCTTGGAGTTTGCCAAAAGACATCTAAAGACTCTCAGACAATGAGAAACAAGATTATCTTGTCTGATGAAACCAAGATTGAACTCTTTGGCCTGAATGCAAGCGTCAAGTCTGGAGGAAGCCTGGTACCATGCCTACGGTGAAACATGGTGGTGGCAGCATCATGCTGTGTGGATGTTTTTCAGCGGCAGGGACTGGGAGACTAGTCAGGATCAAGAGAAAAATGAATGGAAAAAAGATCCTTCATGAAAACCCGCTCCATATCGCTAAGGACCTCAGACTGGTGAGATGGTTCTCCTTCCAACAGGACAACCACTCAAAGCACACAGCCAAAACAATGCAGAAGTGGCTTCAGGACAAGTCTCTGATTGTCCTTGAGTGGCCCAGCCAGAGCCCGGACTTGAACCCAATTGAACTTCTCTGGAGAGACCTGGAAATAGCTGTGCAGCAACGCTCCCCATCCAACCTGACAGAGCTTGAGAGGATCTGCAGAGAAGAATGGGAGAAACTCCCCAAATACAGGTGTGCCAAACTTGTAGCGTCATACCCAAGAAGACGCAAGGCTGTAATCGCTGCCAAAGGTGCTTCTACAAAGTACTGAGGGTCTGAATACTTCTGTACATGTCATTTTTCCTTTTTTTTTTTCTTAACATGTTTTTGCTTTGTCATTATGGGATATTGTGTAGATTGATGAGGAAAACCCTCCCAATGTAATACATTTTAGAATACGGCTGTTACTTAACAAAATGTGGAATAAGTCAAGGGGTCTGATTACTTTCTGAATGCACTGGATGTAGGCTCTTATCTATTATTTCAAAACAATTCAAATATAGAATGAAAATGTTTTTATTCATAGTTTCTTTGGTAAAGTACTATTTTTATTCATGTTTGTTGTACTCTTCATGGAAATATGTGTGGTAACATCCCTGCAGTGATATGTATGTATTATTGAATTTTAAACAACTTGTCATTCACCCCTTGTCTCCTGTGCCCTTGCCCTGTTCTCTAGGCTGCTGCTGTGGCCTCCCCAGCCCTCTCACGGGTCCACACAGACAAACCTGAGGTGACGGCATCACCTCCCCCAGTGGAGAAGAGGCGTGCAGAGGAGAGGGCAGCGACGGGTCCTGAGGTACAGCCCCTGTCCTCTCTATTAGAGTGCAGTGAGAGTAAGAAGAAGCCAGTAGGGGCCGTCAGTCTGTTTGGAGGGATCAACGTGCTGGGAGACCGACTGGGAGCAGCCAAGGTGAGACGCTACATAAGGCTGAGGGTAGAAGTTCCCCCTAAGCTCAAATCTAGGACGGACCTTGGACATTCTCTTCCAGTATGGTTGAGATTGAGGTAAGGAGAGAGGAAAGGTGAATTGAGATGGAGCCCTGCTCCTAAGTGTAAGGTGCTGTACTCAGACTCTCTTTATATATTCCTGTCACTTAACAAGCAGACTAAGAGCCCATTGGACGAGACGGATGGTGATGACTTCCTGTCTGAGGGCCCGCCCCCCATGGAAAAGGAGTCCAAAATGAAGAAGAACACCGTCAGTCTGTTTGATGATGAGGAGGGTGCTGACTGGACTGTCCCCATCTCCATACCTAGCAAACCAGCTACCATAAACACACTAAAGGTTTGTCTGGGTTTGTTTATTCATACTACTTACAATTCCTGTGTGCTTGCGTCTGTCTGTATATGTGTGTAAATCCTATGTCTGTGCGTTAGCCTGCAGAGGAGCGTCCTCATACCAAGAGCAGTACCGGGGTGTTCCAGGATGAGGAACTGCTCTTCAGTCACACTCAGCAGAGAGACAACCACCCTGACGTTGACATCTTCGCCACGCCTGACAAGTTTGTGGTGAGTGCTAGGGACCGCACTCAGTGAGATGGGAAAGGTGTTAGTGTTGGGCGAGCGCAAAAGCCTGCACTCACCAGGACCAGGGTGGATGCACATTGACGCGTACTACCTGCTATTACTTTTAGTGATAGATTAATTGTACTTATGATATTCCTGGTGATAAAGTGCTGTGTTCCTGTCTCAGAGGTTCAGGCCCAGTAATGCTAGTAGCTCAGTGAAGTCCAGGCCCAGCTCAGTGAGGTCGGCAGCCCCAACACTTTTTAGTAATGAAGATGACCTCTTCAGTTCTGTCAATCCCAAAGCTCTTCAGCCGGTACCCTATTCAATCAATACAATAACAACTTTATTCATTTACTGATGACTTCACCCTCAGTCCTTGTCTTTCATTTGACCTCAGAAAGTATCGGCGAAGCCCAGTAAACCCGGTAAAGACGAGCCATCCCTAAAACCTTCTGTCACAGAACCAGTCACAGGGAGTGAGGTAAGGCTGATGAAACAAAGTCTTACGAAGGCTGGTTTACAAAGACTGCCCAATTCCAATATTTTTTTCAACTAATTGGTCTTTTGATCAATCGCATCATATCTTTTCACATTAGATTTTTTTTTCAGAGCTGATCTGATTGGTGAAAAGACAATTTAAAAAATAAATAAATTTAAGGATCAGATTTGGGCTGCCTGTGTAAATGCAGCCTTAGTGCTCTGCAGTCTATGTGATTGCCAATGTGTTTATGATTGAAGTGTTTGAGAATTTGAAGGATATCTATAGACAGTAATGCTCTCTCCTCTCAGTTGAGACTTGTTCCACTGTGATATATTTCAAGGGAATGTTGTCCATGTGTTCTCTGCCAGACATCTTTGAACCTCAGCCTTTGACATGAATCACGTCGTCTTTTCCACTGCTGGTTTAAAAGCTAAACTGCGACAGCGTGACTGTCGAGTGATTCGCATAATGTTTCGTTTTTTACCATCAGACTGAAAGCGATTGCTCAGCCTTTCTTCTTCCTGAAATTGCATGAATAGATGTCATTCCTATGTCTGCATTTTGGCTTTATTCTTGGGCTCTCTCTTTCTGTCTACCGCTTTGTTCTGATGATCATGAGGAACTGCATGAACAAAATTACTTGTAAATCCAATTCTATAATGTGATAACCATTTGCATGTGTCCTCACTGGGCGACAAACACTCTCTTATAAAGGACTTTAGTTGATGAACAAATGTGTTCCTCCTCCCCACTCTCAGACCAACCTGGTGATCAACCCTGTTGCCCTCCTACCAGGCCTCAGCCCCAGTCCAGCATGGACCCAGTCCCCCAGCGACGGAGGGCTTAGCTTCGACCGCCCTGTACCGGTGGCTGTGCTACAGTGTGCCAACAAGGTTGGTCAAGGGTCAGAGGTCAGGCACTGGGGTGTGGGGGAAACAAAGCACACCTAAAGCTTCCTTCCTTAATCAGCCCCTGTTATGACTTCATGCATCTTCTCTTCCTGTAGGGTCGAGCTAAAGGCTCCATCCGCCGCAGGCCCCAGACCAGGGCAGCACGGCAGATGTCAGCACAGAGCTCCGTGGACCAGAAAAACCAGGGAGAGGACCCGGCCGGACACAGCCCAACCCTACCTCATCCAACCCAGCCTAGTTTGGCACTACTTAACTTAACCCTGCCCCGGCCTAGTCTACCCAACCAAGCCCCAACCACTGGCTTACCCTCCTTCTTACCTGCCTCCTTACCCTCCCAACCCCCGCTCACTGATGTCTCTGTCAGACCATCAGTTCTAACACTACCAGTGTCCAACACCCCTCTAAAGAGAGACTTTTCTATGGGAAGCAAGGTGAAGGTGCTGCCCTCTCCCGACGAGGCTGACCTGTTTGGGTCTGTCCCTGCCCTAGCCCCAGTCCCCAAACTCGCCACAAAGACTACGGAGGGTGAGTTGACGCCGAAGAAAGAGAAAGAAGCGACCCCTCCGTCCCTTTTTGACGACCCCATGGGTGACTTGTTCCAGAAGGTCAAACCGAGGTCGGCGAAGGCCTCTTCCTTCCTGGAGGAGGATGAAGAGGGTATCTTTGTGCTGGGAAAGAGCTCTACTCCCACTACTAAAATTACTGCTGGAAGGAAAGTCACTAAGGCAGGAAGCAACTCTACTCCCAAACAGAACCTCTTGGTCATTATTGTAAGTCAATCTGTCCGTATTATTTATTGAAATGTTAGTTTATTTTTCATCGTACTAGTTGGAGGAAATATCGACCGATTTATGATTTGATAATAGTAATAATGACAATTACAACAATACTGAATGAACACATTTTTTATTTATTTACATTTTACCCCGTTTTCTCCCCAATTTTGTGGTATCCAATTGTATCTTGTCTCATCGCTACAACTCCCGTACAGGCTCGGGAGAGACGAAGGTTGAAAGTCATGCGTCCTCCGATGTACAACCCAACCAAGCCGCACTGCTTCTTAACACAGCGCGCATCCAACCCGGAAGCCAGCCGCACCAATGTGTCGGAGGAAACACCGTGAACCTGGCAACCTTGGTTAGCGCGCACTGCGCCCGGCCCGCCACAGGAGTCGCTGGTGCGCGATGAGACAAGGATATCCCTATCGGCCAACCCCTCCCTAACCCGGGCGACGCTAGGCCAATTGTGCGTTGCCCCACGGACCTCCCGGTCGTGGCCGGTTACGACAGAGCCTGGGCACAAACCCAGGGTCTCTGGTGGAACAGCTGGCGCTGCAGTACAGCACCCTTAACCACTGCGCCACCCGGGAGGCCCTGAATGAACACTTATTTAACTTAATATAATACATCAATAAAATCAATTTATCCTCAAATAAATAATGAAACATGTTCAATTTGGTTTAAATAATGCAAAAACAAAGTGTTGGAGAAGAAAGTAAAAGTGCAATATGTGCCTTGTAAGAAAGCTAACATTTAAGTTCCTTGCTCAGAACATGAGAACATTTGAAAGCTGGTGGTTCCTTTAAACATGAGTCTTCAATATTATAGGAATTATAGGACTATTTCTCTCTATACCATTTGTATTTCATATACCTTTGACTATTGGATGTTCTTATAGGCACTTTAGTATTGCCAGTGTAACAGTATAGCTTCCTTACCTCTACTCGCTCCGACCTGGGCTCGAACCAGGAACACAACGACAACAGCCACCCTCGAAGCAGCGTTACCCATGCAGAGCAAGGGGAATAACTACTCCAAGTCTCAGAGCGAGTGACGTTTGAAACGCTATTAGCGCGCACCCCGCTAACTAGCTAGCCATTTCACATCACATCATTACACCAGCTTCTTACTGCATTCGCAGAACAGGCGGGCTCCTCGTGAGGCAGGTGGTTAGAGCGTTGGACTAGTTAACCGTAAGGTTGCAAGATTGAATCACTGAGCTGACAAGGTAAAAATCTGTCGTTCTGCCCCTGAACAGGCAGTTAACCCACTGTTCCTAGGCCGTCATTGAAAATAAGAATGTGTTCTTAACTGACTTGCCTTGTTAAATAAAGATTAAATAAAGTTGTAAAAAAATGTTTACAAAATCAGCCAGCACTAATCGGTGGTGTCTGTGCCGAAACTCAGGTATTTTTCATCCTATAGCAAGTTTTTCATCTTCTTTTTAAATGTTTAGTTGACCTGTTTTCAGCACTTTTCTTTCCGTGACAGATTAAAACAAATTTTCTCATGCTCTTTTGTCTGTCTGCAGCAGACATACACTGAGTATACTGAACATTAGGAACACCTTCCTAATTGAGTTGTAACCCCCCCTTTTGACCTCAAAACAGCCTCAGTTTGTCAGGGCATGGACTCTACAAGGTGTCAAAAGCACAGGGATTCTGGCCCAAAAACGCTTCCCACAGTTGTAAAGTTGGCTGGATGTCCTTTGGGTACTGGACCATTCTTGAGACACATGGGAAACTGTTGACTGTAAAGACTGCTTTTTTTCTGAATGTGTCTTATTCTGTTGTCCCAGGATGAAGCGGAGACGACCCCCAAAGCTCACAAAGACAAATCTCTGGATACCAGCCTGTTTGACGACAAAGTTGACATCTTTGCTGATTTGACGGCCACTTCAAAACCAAAAGAGAAGTTCAAGAAGGCGGAGACTAAGTCCATATTTCATGATGATATGGGTGGGTGTTTGCAGAGCACATATTTCAGAATATCTTGCATCGTTGTTCCTCAATAACTTTCAACATGCACGTTGAAATTTACCACAGACATGGGTATACTTACACACACATTCTTACAATGCCATTGCCACCAGGTTGAACTGAAACATCTACTGGACATGCTCTCTCTGTACAGATGACGTCTTCTCTCCCAGCACTGTGAAGCCAATGGCCAAGCAGCCTCCATCCAAGTTCAGGAAAAGCCCTCCCTCCCAGGACACCAGTGCAGCGGATGGCTTGGGCAACATCTTCGACGACCCTCTCGATGCTCTGGGTGGGAACTGAACCGTGGACTGTTCCTGATTAACTAAAACTTTGTCCCAAATGGCACCGTATTCACTAGACGGTTCATTACTTTTGACCAGGGCTCATAGGGTGTGCACTATGTGGGGAATAGGGTGCCATTTGGGATGCTGTCGCTAACTGTACAATTGTGCAGAAAACGTTGTTTTGGAGGACTGAAAAAGGGGTTGGAGATATTAACACTGTTCTTATAAAGACTATTTCTATATAGACTATTTATATAAAAGCAATCCATCGATCGGCATAACCTTGGATTGAAATTTAAACCCAGGATAAAGATTTAAACCCATCTCTGATTGATAACAAGTAACTATTTGTCTTTATTTAATGTCCATGGTGGCAGGACTTGGCCATCATTAGGCCAGCTGCTAATAAAGAAATAGTCAATGATTTATACATGTAGTTGAGTTCTGGGTATGTGGATTAACATTGCCATTCTGAGATTACATGTCACCATCGGGCTGTGCCATATCACCGTTATGAAATCATTTGTTTTTGTTTTTCAATTAATATTAAATTGTTACATTTGTTAACTTTGCCTGTGATAAATGACAATAGATTATTTTTTTTAAATAATTAAATTATATTTTGCTAAATGTAAAATGTGTGCTAAGTTTGTTTCTAAGATCTGTAGCACTACTTTAAAGTATTTTGTTAAGATAATGAATTGTGGAATTACTAATGCAGCTAAAAGAGGAACATAGCTGTTACTCGGGTCCACTGCGACTCCCATTTCCACGGTCCCTATCCTTTTATAACAATTCTACTAATACATAAGATTCACTGCCATCTCTAATCAAATTTTAAATGTTGACTAACTGCACTGGTGCATTTAGAGGATTCTGCTACATTTTAGAATAATAAGGAACATCTATATTTTGATCAATTAAAATCTATCATGGATGGTATTTAAGTTTCAATTTCCAAGTTTTAATGTCATGCTCGTACAGTGACATGCCTTAATTGAACTCAAAATGCAATAATGTAATACTACAAATAAGGTGAAACAAAAACCTGTATTTTTATATCTCGTATAAGAAAAACAAGATTAAATATGTCGGCAGACTATATACAGGGTCAGTACCAGTACCATATTTATAATGTGCAGGGATGCTGGATCGCTAGAGGTAGATACTGTATGTAGGCAGGTAGCCTAGTGGTTAGAGCATTGGACTAGTAACCAAAAGGTTGCAAGATTGAATTCCCGAGCTGACAAGGTAAAAATCTGTCATTCTGCCCCTGAACAAGGCAGTTAACCCACTGTTCCTAGGCCGTCATTGAAAATAAGAATTTGTTCTTAACTGACTTGCTTAGTTATACAGTGCCTTGCGAAAGTATTCGGCCCCCTTGAACTTTGCGACCTTTTGCCACATTTCAGGCTTCAAACATAAAGATATAAAACTGTATTTTTTTGTGAAGAATCAACAACAAGTGGGACACAATCATGAAGTGGAACGAGATTTATTGGATATTTCAAACTTTTAACAAATCAAAAACTGAAAAATTGGGCGTGCAAAATTATTCAGCCCCTTTCCTTTCAGTGCAGCAAACTCTCTCCAGAAGTTCAGTGAGGATCTCTGAATGATCCAATGTTGACCTAAATGACTAATGATGATAAATACAATCCACCTGTGTGTAATCAAGTCTCCGTATAAATGCACCTGCACTGTGATAGTCTCAGAGGTCCGTTAAAAGCGCAGAGAGCATCATGAAGAACAAGGAACACACCAGGCAGGTCCGAGATACTGTTGTGAAGAAGTTTAAAGCCGGATTTGGATACAAAACGATTTCCCAAGCTTTAAACATCCCAAGGAGCACTGTGCAAGCGATAATATTGAAATGGAAGGAGTATCAGACCACTGCAAATCTACCAAGACCTGGCCGTCCCTCTAAACTTTCAGCTCATACAAGGAGAAGACTGATCAGAGATGCAGCCAAGAGGCCCATGATCACTCTGGATGAACTGCAGAGATCTACAGCTGAGGTGGGAGACTCTGTCCATAGGACAACAATCAGTCGTATATTGCACAAATCTGGCCTTTATGGAAGAGTGGCAAGAAGAAAGCCATTTCTTAAAGATATCCATAAAAAGTGTTGTTTAAAGTTTGCCACAAGCCACCTGGGAGACACACCAAACATGTGGAAGAAGGTGCTCTGGTCAGATGAAACCAAAATTGAACTTTTTGGCAACAATGCAAAACGTTATGTTTGGCGTAAAAGCAACACAGCTGAACACACCATCCCCACTGTCAAACATGGTGGTGGCAGCATCATGGTTTGGGCCTGCTTTTCTTCAGCAGGGACAGGGAAGATGGTTAAAATTGATGGGAAGATGGATGGAGCCAAATACAGGACCATTCTGGAAGAAAACCTGATGGAGTCTGCAAAAGACCTGAGACTGGGACGGAGATTTGTCTTCCAACAAGACAATGATCCAAAACATAAAGCAAAATCTACAATGGAATGGTTCAAAAATAAACATATCCAGGTGTTAGAATGGCCAAGTCAAAGTCCAGACCTGAATCCAATCGAGAATCTGTGGAAAGAACTGAAAACTGCTGTTCACAAATGCTCTCCATCCAACCTCACTGAGCTCGAGTTGTTTTGCAAGGAGGAATGGGAAAAAAATTTAGTCTCTCGATGTGCAAAACTGATAGAGACATACCCCAAGCGACTTACAGCTGTAATCGCAGCAAAAGGTGGCGCTACAAAGTATTAACTTAAGGGGGCTGAATAATTTTGCACGCCCAATTTTTCAGTTTTTGATTTGTTAAAAAAGTTTGAAATATCCAATAAATGTCGTTCCACTTCATGATTGTGTCCCACTTGTTGTTGATTCTTCACAAAAAAATACAGTTTTATATCTTTATGTTTGAGGCCTGAAATGTGGCAAAAGGTCGCAAAGTTCAAGGGGGCCGAATACTTTCGCAAGGCACTGTATAAAGGTTACAAATATATGGCTAAGGTGACTAGGCATCCGGATATATGATAAACAGTAGCAGCAGCATACAGTATATGATGATTTTATTTGAGTGGGTGTTTGTGTGTAGAGTCCATAAATGTGCATATTGTGAGTGTATGTGTGTTGGAGTATCACTGTGTGGAACTGTGTAGGGCCCTGTGAGTGTGTATAGAGAGAGTGCAAAATAAGAATTAAATACAGGGGTCAACTCAAGTCCTTCTAGCCATTTTGTTAGCTATTTAACAACAGTCTTGTGGCATGTTGGTGTCAGAATTTATGCACCTGTACCCCTTGCCATGTCGAAGCAGAGAGGACAGTCCATGTCTCTGGTGGTTGTAGTCTTTAATGATTTTCCAGACCTTTCATTCTCACCGCCTGATAGAGAACCAGTAGTGACCCATCATTCAGGGTTCTGCACCACACATTTTTAGCACAAAAACGTTTTTGGGGGGCGGGGGGGGCTTTCCTGTTTTGCATGTTTAAAGAGGCATTTCTAATGACTGAAAACCCCCAAAAGAAAGATGCACAGGGTCCCTGCTCATGTGTGAACGAACCTTAGGCACGCTGCAAGGAGGTATGAGGACTGCAGATGTCCATACTGTGAGACGGCTAAGACAGCACTACAGGGAAACAGGACGGACAGCTGATCGTCCTCGCAGTGGCAGACCACGTGTAACAACACCTGCACAAGATCGGCAATAAGCGTTACACCGAGGCCTGTACTCTGGAGCGGGATCGATTTGGAGATGGAGGGGTCCGTCATGGTCTGGGGCGGTGTGTCACAGCATCATCGGACTGAGCTTGTTGTCATTGCAGGCAATCTCAACACTGTGCGTTACAGGGAAGACATCCTCCTCCCTCATGTTGTACACTTCCTGAAAACTCATCCTGACATGACCCTCCAACATGACAATGCCACCAGCCATACTGCTCGTTCTGTGCGTGATTTCCTGCAAGACAGGAATGTCAGTGTTCTGCCATGGCCAGCGAAGAGCCCGGATCTCAATCCCATTGAGCACGTCTGGGACCTGTTGGATTGGATGGTGAGGACTAGGGCCATTCCCCCCCAGAAATGTCTGGGAACTTGCAGGTGCCTTGGTGGAAGAGTGGGGTAACATCTCACAGCAAGAACTGGCAAATCTAGTGCAGCCCATGAGGAGGAGATGCACTGCAGTACTTAATGCAGCTGGTGCCCACACCAGATACTGACAGTTACTTTTGATTTTGACCCCATTTGTTCAGGGACACATTATTCCATTTCTAATCGTCACATGTCCGTGGAACTTGTTCAGTTCATGTCTCAGTTGAATCTTATGTTCATACAAATATTTACACATGTTAAGTTGGCTGAAAATAAACGCAGTTGACATTTAGAGGACGTTTCTTTTTTTGCTGAGTTTATATCATTGAGTTAATAAAGCCCCATACAAATGGTCTCTTTTTTGTTTTCTTGAGTAAGGCAGCTCCAAAATGCAGGTGTTTCAGCCTAGTTCAGTGCTTTCTGTGGTGGTGGGGCAATCAAGCAGAAAATATGGAGCATTGCGCCGTGATTAGCTCAGTGTTCTGTCACTCTTGAGGACACTCACCTCCAAGTAAGGGTAGAGCTAGAAAGTTCTAGCCCCTTGGATGCTGCCATTGAGTTACATTAGAAGTGCCCATCCAAGAAGGCTCAAGATCATTGACCACAGATAAAATGAGGTCAAATCACATACAGTGGGGAGAACAAGTATTTGATACACTGCCGATTTTGCAGGTTTTCCTACTTACAAAGCATGTAGAGGTCTGTAATTTTTATCATAGGTACACTTCAACTGTGAGAGACGGAATCTAAAACAAATCCAGAAAATCAAGTATGATTTTTAAGTAGTTAATTAGCATTTTATGACATAAGTATTTGATACATCAGAAAAGCATAACTTAATATTTGGTACAGAAACCTTTGTTTGCAATTACAGAGATCATACGTTTCCTGTAGTTCTTGACCAGGTTTGCACACACTGCAACAGCGATTTTGGCCCACTCCTCCATACAGACCTTCTCCATATCCTTCAGGTATCGGGGCTGTCGCTGGGCAATACGGACTTTCAGCTCCTTCCAAAGATGTTCTATTGGGTTCAGGTCTGGAGACTGGCTAGGCCACTCCAGGACCTTGAGATGCTTCTTACGGAGCCACTCCTTAGTTGCCCTGGCTGTGTGTTTTGGGTCGTTGTCATGCTGGAAGACCCAGCCACGACCTATCTTCAATACTCTTACTGAGGGAAGGAAGTTGTTGGCCAAGATCTCGCGATACATGACCCCATCCATCCTCCCCTCAATACGGTGCAGTCGTCCTGTCCCCTTTGCAGAAAAGCATCCCCAAAGAATGATGTTTCCACCTCCATGCTTCACGGTTGGGATGGTGTTCTTGGGGTTGTACTCATCCTTCTTCTTGCTCCAAACACGGCGAGTGGAGTTTAGACCAAAAAGCTATATTTTTGTCTCATCAGACCACATGACCTTCTCACATTCTTCCTCTAGATCATCCTGATGGTCATTGGCAAACTTCAGATGGGCCTGGACATGCGCTGGCTTGAGCAGGGGGACCTTGCGTGCGCTGCAGGATTTTAATCCTTGACGGCGTAGTGTGTTACTAATGGTTTTCTTTGAGACTGTGGTCCCAGCTCTCTTCAGGTCATTGACCAGGTCCTGCCATGTAGTTATGGGCTGATCCCTCACCTTCCTCATGATCCTTGATGCCCCACGAGGTGAAATCTTGCATGGAGCCCCAGACCGAGGGTGATTGACCGTCATCTTGAACTTCTTTCATTTTCTAATAATTGCGCCAACAGTTGTTGCCTTCTCACCAAGCTGCTTGCCTATTGTCCTGTAGCCCATCCCAGCCTTGTGCAGGTCTACAATTTTATCCCTGATGTTTTTACACAGCTCTCTGGTCTTGGCCATTGTGGAGAGGTTGGAGTCTATTTGATTGAGTGTGTGGACAGGTGTCTTTTATACAGGTAACGAGTTCAAACAGGTGCAGTTAATACAGGTAATGAGTGGAGAACAGGAGGGTTTCTTAAAGAAAAACTAACAGGTCTGTGAGAGCCGGAATTCTTACTGGTTGGTAGGTGATCAAATACTTATGTCATGCAATAAAATGCAAATGAATTACTTAAAAATCATACAATGTGATTTTCTGGATTTTTGTTTTAGATTCCATCTCTCACAGTTGAAGTGTACCTATGATTAAAAAAATTACAGACCTCTACATGCTTTGTAAGTAGGAAAACCTGCAAAATCGGCAGTGTATCAAATACTTGTTCTCCCCACTGTATGTATTGTAGTTTTGGACTGATCATGTCAACAGCATACTTTCAATATCTTAGTTAGCTGTCATCATCATGAATCAAGTCGACAGTCTAATGGCAAATCCTTTTTAATCCTTGTCATATGAAGAGAAATAATGAAGAGAAATTATAGATAAAACGTATCTGTGCTCATTGGCCATTGGACATAAACATTACACAACAAGTTGGAAATCGCAAATTCAACATCGAGTGGTTTGGAAGGAATCAGTGTGGCTAACTGCAAGCATTGCCAAGCAATCATTATCCTGCTATTCAGTGGAGTGGATGTGTGGTCTCTTTTCCTAGTTGAAAATGATAAACATTCAACATCGGCCATGCTGTCAATGAAACATGATTTGTGCCGCGCTCAAAACAACTGTTAACTCGGAACTGCAAAATCTGACTTTAGTGAGTTCAAGACAAATGGAAACTGTGGAAAAATGAGCTACGACTGGGAAAATACGTTTTGAACTTTCATCCAACTCGGAATTGTAAATTCGGAACACAGGCCTCTTTCTAGCGCTACGACCTGAAGATGACTGACGTCATCATGATTGGACCTTTTTTCCCCCCCGAGTTCCGTTGTCTTGAAAGCACCATAAATCCAGAGAATGCCAGACTTTGATTTAAAATGTTGATGATAAAATTTGCTCACGAAGGACCGCCGCGCCACTTTCCGGTTCAAGTGAGCACAGCACCACAAGGTGAGTCCAAAAATGTACTGTATGCTGCTGCATAAATGAAGTAATATTCCAGGGAGATATGTATACTGTAGATAAGAAAGTAATACTAAGTGTATGTTGTGTAGTAAGCTGTTAGTAGCCCATGTGCCTCACCCTAATAATTTGTTATATTTTCACCTCTTAATTTCGCCTACTGTTCTGACTTGGTGGGACTGTTAGGGTTACGTAAATTCGAATCTGGTATCAGGATAAATATAACAATGAGTCACCGATTGTATACTATGTATTTTTTATTAGCTAAGTAATAAATGGCAAATGCAACTTTCGTATATACGGGCTCACTGTAATACCACGCAGGGCAGAACAGAGAACTGACTTGTTCCTGACAAAGATATTATAATATACCCTGATGACAGTAGTTCCTGCTTCCGAACCGGCCTGTCAAAGTAGAGGGCGTGGTTTAGACTCACCCAACCGATTGTTGGCGCAGAAGCTCTTCTCAGCCCCCTAAGCGCTTCAGTTGATAGATGTAACTGTTACTGTGAAGAACATCCATGCGCTCATGCTCGATACGTTATCTCACACCTGGCTCCTGTTATCTAACAAAAGGCCGCTTGTTCTCGCAACACCACGCTCTGAATGTGCCCCCCCCCTCCAACTCATTGCACAGTTCCTGTCTTCATGCTACTCTGTATTTTTCCATCATGAGAAAGGCCCATGGCCCTGAAACTGTTAACAATGTTTCAAGTCAGCTATGTTGCATAACACATACATACAAGCCAACAGCAGATAATATTCAATCATATATATGGTAATGGCTATAATGTAAAACACAGAATCCAACAGGACACATGTAGCATATAACCTGTTTTTGAGAAATGTAATCATCAAATATTGTAAGAACTTTCATTGTCTGCTTATATGCCTCCTTTATTTATCCTACGGTTCTGACTTGGTGTATAGGGAGAACACTGTTAGAACGTCCCATGTTCTGAATTCTGTTGCTGTACATTTAAAAGGTGATAGCCAGGTGTAGCAGTGGTAAGGTGTTGGGACTGCTGTTGGGATAGCTTTATGTAGGTCCTAACAGTTTGTGGGCACCGTTTGTCACCGTTATAGTGCAATTCATGTATTATTTAGTAGCTTTGCTGGCATGCATCCCACATTTTTTGTTTTGCCTCACCAAGATTTACATGCTAAAATCGCCACTGTATAGAAGTCTTGGATGGCAGGGAGCTCCGTCCCAGTGATGTACTGGGCTGTCCACACCACCCTCTGTAGCATCATGCGATTGAGGTAGGTGGCATTGTCATACCAAGCATTGATGCAGCCAGTCAAGATGCTCTCAATGGTACAGCTATATAACTTTTTGAGGATTTGAGGGCCCATGCTAATTGAATAACTTGAAGCTCTCTACCTGCTCCACTGCAGCCCTATTAATGTGAATGAGGCCCCCCCCCCCTGTTTCCTGTATTCCTCGTCGCCGGTGATCAGGCCTACCACCGTCATGTCGTCTGCAAACTTAATGATGGTGTTAGAGTCGTGCATTTTTATTTTTATTTATTTCACCTTTATTTAACCAGGTAGGCTAGTTGAGAACAAGTTCTCATTTACAACTGCGACCTGGCCAAGATAAAGTATAGCAGTGTGAACAGACAACAACACAGAGTAAACAATAAACAAGTCAATAACACAGTAGAAAGAAAAAAAGAGTCTATATAAATTGTGTGCAAAAGGCATGAGGAGGTAGGCGGATAATTACAATTTTGCAGATTAACACTGGAGTGATAAATGATCAGATGGTCATGTGCAGGTAGAGATACTGGTGTGCAAAAGAGCAGAAAAGTAAATAAATATAAACAGTATGGGGATGAGGTAGGTAAATTGGGTGGGCTATTTACCGATGGACTATGTACAGCTGCAGCGATCGGTTAGCTGCTCAGATAGCAGATGTTTGAAGTTGGTGAGGGAGATAAAAGTCTCCAACTTCAGCGATTTTTGCAATTCGTTCCAGTCACAGGCAGCAGAGAACTGGAAGGAAAGGCGGCCAAATGAGGTGTTGGCTTTAGGGATGATCAGTGAGATACACCTGCTGGAGCGCGTGCTACGGGTGGGTGTTGCCATCGTGACCAGTGAACTGAGATAAGGTGGAGCTTTACCTAGCATGGACTTGTAGATGACCTGGAGCCAGTGGGTCTGGCGACGAATATGTAGCGAGGGCCAGCCGATTAGAACATACAGGTCGCAGTGGTGGGTGGTATAAGGTGCTTTAGTAACAAAATGGATGGCACTGTGATAAACTGCATCCAGTTTGCTGAGTAGAGTATTTGAAGCTATTTTGTAGATGACATCGCCGAAGTCGAGGATCGGTAGGATAGTCAGTTTTACCTGGGTAAGTTTGGCGGCGTGAGTGAAGAAGGCTTTGTTGCGGAATAGAAAGCCGACTCTAGATTTGATTTTAGATTGGATATGTTTGATATGAGTCTGGAAGGAGAGTTTACATTCTAGCCAGACACCTAGGTACTTATAGATGTCCACATATTCTAGGTCGGAACCATCCAGGGTGGTGATGCTAGTCAGGCGTGCGGGTGCAGGCAGCGAACGGTTGAAAAGCATGCATTTGGTTTTACTAGCGTTTAAGAGCAGTTGGAGGCCACGGAAGGAGTGTTGTATGGCATTGAAGCTCGTTTGGAGGTTAGATAGCACAGTGTCCAAGGAAGGGCCAGAAGTACACAGAATGGTGTTGTCTGCATAGAGGTGGATCAGGGAATCGCCCGCAGCAAGAGCAACATCATTGATATATACAGAGAAAAGAGTCGGCCCAAGAATTGAACCCTGGGGCAGGGTTGGCAGAGTGTGCTAAAGCAGTGAGTAAAACAAACTTAGGGAGGAGGCTTCTGATGTTGACATGCATGAAACCAAGGCTTTTTCGATCACAGAAGTCAACAAATGAGTGTGCCTGGGGACATGCAGGGCCTGGGTTTACCTCCACATCACCCGCGGAACAGAGGAGGAGTAGTATGAGGGTGCGGCTAAAGGCTATCAAAACTGGTCGCCTAGAGCATTTGGGACAAAGAATAAAAGGAGCAGATTTCTGGGCATGGTAGAATATATTCAGGGCATAATGCGCAGACAGGGGTATGGTGGGGTGCGGGTACAGTGGAGGTAAGCCCAGGCACTGGGTGATGATAAGAGGGGACTAAGCACACACCTCTGGTGGGCCCCTGTGCGAGGGTCAGCGTGGCAGAGGTGATGTTGCCTACCCTCACCACCTGGTGTCGGCCATCTGGAAGTCCAGGATCCAGCTGCAGAGGGAGGTGTTCAGTCCCATGGTCCTAAGATTGGTGATGAGCTTGGAGGGGACAATGGTGCTGAACGCTGGGCTGTAGTCAATGAAAAGCATTCTCACATTGATATTCGCCTTAGGTGAGAGCAGTGTTGACATTGTTGTCCATTGATCTGTTGGGGCGGTATGCAAATTGGAGTGTGTCTAGTTCAAAGCACTTCATGATTACAGATGTGAGTGCTACAGGGCGTTAGTCATTGTGGTGTTAGTCATTGTGGCATGAAGCCTTAGAGTTTACACTTCCAGTTATTGAAATGTAGAGAGACAACCGTTTGCATTATTCCATTATTTGTAACTCTGAAGCCAGTGTTCTTGTTGAAACAGAAAGGGTCAGTCTCCGTGACCAAACAATATTGGTCCCGTGTCTGTGTACTCCTCATTGGTTCACCTCGACTTTTCACGTTGCGTCATTGGATGCCTTTGTTGTCAATCGAGAGAGTCACAATGGGCTGGTTCAGGAGCCTCCTGTTTTTTGACAGGTGAGATGAGTAGAGTTCACGAAAACCGAAAGGTTTACCAATCTATCACAGTTCATGGACAATAAGAGAAGCTTTCAAGAGTTCCTTTTTCTATTTAAGCATGAAGATAAGCAGACCCTTTTGATTCTAATCTACAATGTCGAATCTGAAGAGGAGAGTAGGCGAAGCAGCTTGCTAGCCAGTCATCGACCCAAGCAAGGTAGCCATTGTTTGGGTTGCTAAACTGGTTAGCTCGCTAGCTAGCTAGCCAGTGGCAACATATTTAGTTAGATTAACGAACTTGCTAGCTAGCTAAATAATGAATGCATTTAGTTCGCTACTACTGTCTTTCATTTGTGCTATTTTATTGTGTCAAGCTAGCTAACATACGGAGTATTTGTAGTCTTGGGACGACAACCATCGCCGGTGTACTCTTGCCAGCTAGTCTTGGGATGCTGCTAAGGTGAGTTCAAAACGCTAGGGTTTCTGGTGAGACAGAGAGAATCTTGCTGTCTGGTCGTGTATTAACTAGATAGCTTTCAAGTTAACGTCCTTTGTCAAGTATTTGTCATGTGTAACAAGCAAGCCACTGATAAAGGCAATATTAAGACCCTTTGTTTTCACGATTGACACACATTTAGGGCAGCTGACTGTTAAAATGGCCTAAAATAGCCCTAAACATTGGGAATACAGTTAATGTGGTCTTTACAGTGTTGGTGTGAAAGGGATCTCTAGTTGTTTGCCTATCAATCAGCCCACAACTTTACATTTGCATGCTTTTAAAATGAAATGTTACTGCAGTCACATAAAATACGGGTTAACTGTCAAGAGGCCTGCCATAGTGCCTGCAGAGAGCTAGCTGTCTGTGTGTTTGACACCACATACTCCTCCCAATGGCTTTATATAGGCTAACAGCTGACTATATTGCAGCCAGGAGCTGTGGCCTGGGCCTTGTTCTCTGCAGAATGTTTCATGAAGGTGCTTATAAAGATTTACACTTGTCACTAAAATTGTACTGCAATTTCTTGATCTGAACTATTGCTCTCTCATATAGACCTATGCCTATTTAAGGTGACAAGAGTTGGTGACATTTCAGTGTGTGTCTTGGTGTGATAATCTTTTAATACGCATTTCTTCCGAATGACATAATGGAATGTTTTGCATTCTGCTCATTCGTATTAACAGAGGCCTCCTTGCATAATGTAGGACCTAGATGTTTCATGTTGATAGTTGATTGTTTGTTGTCAGGGAAGTAAAGGACTCCTTACCTACCAGGTTCATACAGGCATGTCAACTCCACCCCTCATTCCCAACTTAATTTTTTATTTAACCTTTATTTAACTAGGCAAGACAGTTCTTACTTACAATGACGGCCAACCCTAACTCGGACCACGCTGGGCCAATTGTATGACTCCCAATCACGGCTGGGTTGTGATACAGCTTGGAATCGAACCAGGGTCTGTAGTGACGCCTATAGCACTGAGATGCAGTGCCTTAGACTGCTACGCCACTCAGAATCACTTTTTGTCTCTTGCCTCATGGTAGACACGGATGACCTTGGACTTAGAAGGTACTGAGACCTCTCTCTCTCCACAGCTTGGGGCTTCCTGCATGATGTGTTACCGTGGTGACAACGGAGAACACCCATCCCCCTCTCCCTTCCCCTGGGCCGCCGCCCCTCCCACCCCCCCCTCCCCCTAAAGCAGTCCTGACCTCACCAAGATGCCGGACAGAAAGGAGCCGCCTATCTATAACGACGACAGTGTGGGGACCTTCCAGTACAAGTTGCCATTCTACGAGACCATGGAGCTGTTCATCGAAACTTTGACGGGGACCTGCTTTGAGCTGCGTGTCTCGCCCATCGAGACTGTCATCTCTGTCAAGGCCAAGATCCAGAGGCTGGAAGGTACGGTATATAACAGTACAGTAGTGACTCTTACTAACCCAGCATGTAGGCTACAAGGATGTACTGTTTCCCCTTCCTTTACTTAAGCAGGATAGGCTCCCTCCCTGTCTAACACTGAAAAATGGGCAATTGAAAATGATATATGAATAAGCTCAGACTCAATGTAATACTAATCCTGGCTGCCTAGAATAATAGGTATGTTGATGTTCACCTTCTTCTTGCACAGAAGATGATTCATGCAATGCAACATACATTTCTAAGCCAAGAAGAGGGATGGATACAAATGTATTCCATTGCAAAGAATGGCTTTCTGTTTTAGTAGAAACATTTATATAGTCACAGCATCAGACTTAGTATATCACCCTGCTCCTCCGGCCAAGCAGACAAGGGCTCTGGCTAGTTGGCTTTCCACACACCTTATTTAATCCAAGCACTTCACTTTCATCATTTATTCGGCCTCATCCTCCGTCCGTCTTCCTTGAGAGCTCGATAGAGCACTGCACGTTTGGGATATTAAAGGCCCCAAACGTCCTCATCAATCCAGCCACGGCTGAGCTGCGCTGGGCCTGGTGAGGTGGGAGGCTCTGGGAGCCAGTGTGTTTAGTAGTGATGAAGTACAGCCGGGGGGGATGGAGGCGTTCGGGAGAGGAACATCGGTTGCATCCCAAATGGCATCCTATTCCCTATATAGTACACTACTTTTTTACCAGGGCCCATATTGGAATAGGGTGCCGTTTGGGATGCAGATTGTGTGTAGAGTGATGGCGGTTGTAAAAAATAAAGTAGGCGTTTATGATGCAGCTATGCATGTTCTTCCTCAGGTTTTAATATTGTACGACAGCCTATCGGAAGAGGCAGAGGGGAGTCAAAATGTTCTCTACGGTTGTCAGTGGTGTGGTAAATGGTACCAGTAACTGAATCTGTGGACACTGATTCGCCTCACAAATCATGTTCCTATTTAATGCTATTGATATGGCTATTTATACATAATGCTCTTTAAGAATCTTTGTAGTTTCTGTCCACATATGTTCAATCTTTTATTTAGTTATCTACAATAGCCATTATTTGACTAATGCTCTACGGTAATTGACAGGATCATGCAATATCTTACAATATTGATCACCACTAATTGGCTTTGTACAGTTCAAAATGACGCACAGCTTGGTAAAAAGCGTAAGTCCCTTGCAGCTCTTGCTTACCACTTGCTTCAGTGGTAGGCCTACCTCCCAAGCCTTGCTTAAATTTTTATCCTTTAATTACAGCCATTTAGATCCTTTCAACTGAAGTTTGATTTACAGGAATCTCAGGTTTGAGATAGCTAACAGGCACTAGTGCTGACAACAGAGAGGTGAAAGTCTCTAGCTGAGATTGACAAACAGTTCTGTCAGGAGACAGACTCTTTGAACTACCATGGATGCGTCTCAGTAGTCTAAGGTAGCCTCCTGCTTGTCTCCTCATCCTACTCATACTCATCTGAAAATAGGTTGGATGTCGACTATCATTAGATAGTAGATGCCTATCATTTCCATAGCGATGCAACCATGCCGAGATTCCCTGGGCTAAGGTGTTCAATTTGTTGTATTTCTTTGTCTTGCTCCCTATCTGAGGATGTTTGTGGTTCTACTCATTTTATTTCTACCTCTCTCTCTGGCTGTTGTGCTCTCTTGCAGTCAGTCAGTGGGGGGTGTGTTAGTCAGGGCTGCGTGACTTGGCATGCCTCTTCACAATAGAGTAGTATGGCACTGCTCTGGCCCACTCACAAACACTGGGTTCCCTCCAGCACTCACTGGGCCAACGAGTGTATTCAGTGTGGGGAGAGGAGCTGGAAAGAGGGAGGGAGGCTGTGTCCCAAATGTTCTCCCATGGTGAAATGTGTTGAATTGCACAAAATTTACTTTATTAATTTCTCTCCGGGGGAGTCAACTGCGGCACCTCATGATGAGTTTGTATTTTTAGTGGCCACCACCCCATCAAAGGTTCCAATCTCTGCTGTAGAGAGAAGGAAAAGAAGTCACAACTAGTATGGTTGTAGAGTGAGAGAAGAGTACTCTTGCCTGTTTATGCACTGCAAGTATCATGCTCTCTAGTTATGCCCAGCTTATCTGTCGTGAGATGTCAATGTGTGAGTGTTTTCACACTCAAGTCAAGTGCTAGTCTCTCATGGTCTTCAGAGTAAAGTTTGCATTGTGGCCTGAGTCTGTCTTTAGCATGCTGTGTCCTGTAGGGGGCGTGAGTGAGTCGTCTTTCTGGTCTGTGATGATGGTGCTGCTGGAAAGAGTTTATCCTAGCCTAGCTGTCTGCTAGAGCGGAACATGTTGACTGTGTGAAACTGACCTCTCAACAAATAACCATAATGTTTTCCCTCCAAATAAAACATCTGGATCCATATTTATAAAGCGGCAGAGTATGGGTGCTGATATAAGATCAGTTTAGCCTTTTAGGTTATTCTTCCCTCACCCAGAAAGCTATGGCCTTCACATGCTGTGAAAAAGGGTGCTTTTTCTCAGTTCTTCTGATGTCCTTTATCTCTCGATGTAAAAAAAGAAAGAAAAGGAAGTCTGTAGGTCGCATTATTTATCGTACAGCAAATGTAATTATATATACTGAACAAAAATATAAATGCAACAATTTCAAATATTTTACTGAGTTACCGTTCATAGAAGGAAACCAGTCAATTGAAATAAATAAATTAGGCCCCAATCTATGGATTTCACATGACTTGGGAATACACATATGCAGCTGTTGGTAACAGATGGCTTAAAAGAAAAGTAGGGGCCTGAATCAGAAAACCAGTGTCTGGTATCACCACCATTTGCCTCATGCATCATGACACATCTCCTTCACATAGAGTTGATCAGTATGTTGATTGTGGCCTGTGGAATAAGCATTTTCACCCTGTTGTATTTGGCGCATGTGACAAACTTTGATTTGATTTGAATGTTGTCCCACTCCTCTTCAATGGCTGTGTGAAGATTCTGGATATTTTCGGGAACTGGAAAACGCTGTTGTACATGCTCAATGGGTGTCTGGTGAGTATGCAGGCCAAGGAAGAACTGGGACATTTTCAGCATCCAGGAACTGTGTACATATCCTTGCGACATGGGGCTGTGCATTATCAGGCTGAAACATGAGGTGATGGCGGAGGATGAATGGCACAAGGCCGGTTGGACGTACTGCCAAATTCTCTAAAACAAAGTTGGAGACGGCTGATGGTAGAAAAATGTACGTTAAATTCTCTGGAAACGGCTCTGGTGAACATTTTCTGCAGTCAGCATGCCATCTGGCTGCACATTTTATAGTGGCCTTTTATTGTCCCCAGCACAAGGTGCAATGATAATGCTGTTTAATCAGCTTATTGATATGCCACACCTATCAGGTGAACGGATAATCTTGACAAAGGAGAAATGCTCACTAACAGAGATGTAAACACATTTGAGAGAAATAAGCATTTTGTCCATATGGACCATTTCAGCTCCTGAAACATGGGACCAACACGTGTGTGTGTGTGTGTGTATATATTTAAAAAAATTCTTAAGGGGTGGATCAGCTTAATGTTGCTTCCATCAATGTTATTGTCTGCATCATTTCCCATCCCCCATATATTTTTGGGGTAAATATAGATATATCCATATACATGCATACATACTTATATATACATACATTCTTTTAGAATATACCTTTATTATTCCCCGCAAACCCTACCACCCTTCCCCCAATTGGAGTAAACTCATAAACAATAACACTTAGGATTTTACCTTCAGTTTTTACATATACACATTTTACAGACACAATATTTTTTACAGTAGTTATATTTTGTTTTTTGTCCATCCAGTTTGAGTTCTATTTGTAACTGCTATTTCACAACATTTCTGAACCTATATACATTTTACAGACCCCGTATGTTTTACATTGGTTCTTGTTATTAGTCCTTCCTTCAGCTCCATTCAACCCCTCCCATCTATCTCTCACACCATCCATCTCTCAACACCATCTATCTCTCAACACCATCCATTTTGGATTTCTATTTGCCATCTATTTTCTAACTGTGCTGTGATGAACCTTTTCTATTCTCATAGCTTCTACAGATTGTAAATTAAAAATAAAGATTTTTGCCAAAATAATTATTATATTATTGATTGATTGATTATGTCTTTTCAAATCACCCAGTATTGCTATAAATGTTGCAGTTCTTCAGCCATTCCTGGACCTGTGACCAAAAATGAGCTACATATGGACAATACCAAAATAAATTATCTAATGACTCTGCCTCCTCACAGCAAAATCTGCAGAGCTGGGAAGAATGAATCCCCCAGAATGTATAACATTCTATTGGTTGCAAGAATTTTGTATAGTAATTGAAAAATTCTAAGTTGTGAATCCGGCGCTGTTTTGCGTATCAATTCATAAATGGGTACATCGCAAATCTCTTCCCAACTATTTTGCAATTTATATGGCACAGCTGTCAGTTTTTTGGTCCTTAAATTAAATTGGTATATGTTTTTATTTATCACACTTTTCTTTAACCATTTATGTTCTTTAATACTGGGCCGACATACAAGTTCCTTACTTTTTTACCCTTCTACTTGCCTCCAATTTTGTGGTAATGCTGCAATTAGTTGGTTGTAATTTTGGGTAGAGCGGGCATTTCCATATGGCTGTGTTAGCTGCATGTGTGACAACTCCACCAATCCTTTTATGATATCATTCACAAATTATACCTTTATTAAACATTTCTTTGAAAAATGTTTTTTTAATCAATTAGTATATTTGAGTTTAGCCACTATTGGTTGTATTATTTGTTCTGTCTTTTCAACTTTCTAAGGCTTGTTTAAAAAATAACGATATTTTGGAGATTATTTCCTTTTCACACAACCTGAAAGTGAGCAGGTGTTATCTGAATAAAGGGAAAAGGCCCTTCTTGAACATCGGATGAGACATTCCTACCAATTTACTAGAGAACCAGTTTGGATTTCAATATAACTGATGCCTTTAGTGAGAGGTCTAATGCTTTAATAAGCATTATTATAAGCAATACATTTAATTCATATTCATTATACAAATAGGCCCTTTTAATTTTGTCTGGCTTGCCATTCCAAATAAAATTGAATATTTTTTTTTTGTTCATATAATTTAAAAAGCAGGTCACTAGGTGTAGGCAAACCATAAGCATATAGGTCAACTGTGATGTGACTAAAGAGTTAATCAGGGTGATTTCACCACAAATAGACAGGTTTTTTCCTTTCAATGTTAGCAAGATCGTATCTATTTTTGCTAACTTTCTGTAAAAATGTATTGGAGTGAGAATTTCTTTATTTTGGGATTTGTATACAGAATATGTCCACATCTCCGTCAGACCATTTAATTGGTCAACTACATGGTAATGTAACATTTGCATTTTTTTGTGATCCAATACTTATCATCATTTTGGTTTTAATCCAGAGAGGATAGCAAAAGTATCTAGATTCTCTATGAGGCTGTGGAGAGATTCTAATTGTGGTTTTAAAAGAATATGAATCATCAGCGTACAATGACACCTTAGTTTTTAAGCCACGGATTTCTAATCCTTTAATTTTATTGTTTGATCTCATTTTAACAGATAACATTTCGATGGCAATAATAAATAGATATGCCGATAGTGGACAACCTTGTTTTACTCCTCTAGATAGTTTACACTTTCAGAGATGTAGCCATTATTTACTATTTTACACCTAGGGTTACTTTACATAACTTTAACCCATTTTATAAGAGATTCCCCAAAATGTAAATATTCTAGGCATGTATATATGAACTCCAGTCATACTTTATCAAAAGCCTTTTCAAAATCAGCCATGAAAACCAGGGCTGGTGTTCTCGATATTTCATAGTGTTCTATTGTTTCCAGTACTTGTCTTATATTATCTCCAATGTATTGTCCATGTAAAAAACCTGTCTGATTAGGATGAATAATATCTGACAATACTTTTTTAATTCTATGTGCCAAGCATTTAGCTAGGATTTTTGCATCACAACACTGAAGTGTAAGAGGTCTCCAATTGTTTTAAATGGACTGGATCTTTATATATACACCACTTGGCTCCTGTTTCAGTAATAATGATATCAGACCTTGTAGCGTGTCTGATAATCTACCGTTTATATAGGAGTGGTTAAAACATGCTAATAATGGTCCTCTGAGTGTAATAAATAAATAAATACACGTTTTGTATACTTCCACTGGTATGCCATCCAGCCCTGGAGTTTTCCCAGCCTTAAATGCTTTAATTGCATCAAGAGGTTTCTCCTCTGTAATTTGGCCTTCACATGAGTCTTTCTGTACAGATGTTAATTTTACATTAAAAAATCCATACAATTAGTTTCAGTTAGTGGAGATGGAGACTGAAACGAAAACATATTCTTAATGTACTTAGTACTTGACTTCCTCTTTCAAAATATCATTCGGTGAATTGTGCGTGACTCCATTTGTAACACGTTTCAATACATTTGTTTTGGTAGCATTTCTATATTGAAGATTGAAAAATAATTTGCATTTTTCCCCATATTCCATCCAGTTCGCTTTATTTTATAATATATTACACTTGATCTTTCTTGAATAAGTTCCTTCGTTTCTTTTTGTTTTTCCTCAAACTTATTCTGTGCCTCTATGCGTTTATATTTTTGTTCAGTGAAGTTAGAACTGCTTTTCTAAGGGTCTCGCCCCTTTGACCTGACAAAATTGATTGTAATGACTCAGCCTCCCACTGGATGGAGCCAGATACACGTTTATTCAACACCTCTGAGTGTCCTAGAACTGTCTTTTTTGTGTTCTGACTTAGAAGACGGTGGGAAATTCATAAAACAAGTAATGTGAACATATTATCAGGAAATCTAGTGCCTGAAATTGGGCAATGTAATCTTACGAAGATACTGAATAAGATTATATTGAGGGGGTACCTGATCCAAGTTCAGCCCTCCTACTCTGAAATGCTTTGTGAATATGGCCTCTATAGTGTCGTCACTTTCTGGCCATACTAGAAATGATGGAAGTATGTTTCTTGTTGCCTGGCTACCCACACTCCTTGCTACGGTCCAAAATTACACCACGCCTACAGACGTTAGTTTCTTCTCCGCAATGACTCTGGAGTCGAGTACCTCCACGATTTCACCAAATGCGAACACATTCGCGACCTTCTGATTGGTCCACAAACTGATGGGTTGGGCCAGAACACGTGTGGGTATTGCGGAGGTTTTAAAATGTCATTGGCTTTGATACTCTTGATTGGTTAGACGATCCAACAGCTGGTGGCTTTTGTTTTGTACTATGCCCCTCGTCACCACAGACGTCTTCAATGATGGCAGTCTGACTAAAAGTATGTAGCGATTGACAGAGCAGCGGACGAATTGAGTTGTCAGGCTATGGTTCTTCTTTTTTAAATTGTTTTTTATTTAACCTTTTATTTAACTAGGCAAGTCAGTTAAGGACAAATTCTTCTTTACAATGACGTCCTACCAAAAGGCCTCCTGCGGGGATGGGGGCTGGGATTTAAAATAAAATGAAAATATAGGACAAAACACACATCACGACAAGAGACAAGATTACATAAAAAGTGACCTAAGACAACACAGCATGGCAGCAACACAAGACAACACAGCATGGCAGCAACACAAGACAACACAGCATGGCAGCAACACAAGACAACACAGCATGGCAGCAACACAAGACAACACAGCATGGCAGCAACACAAGACAACACAGCATGGCAGCAACACAAGACAACACAGCATGGCAGCAACACATGACAACACAGCATGGCAGCAACACATGACAACACAGCATGGCAGCAACACATGACAACACAGCATGGCAGCAACACATGACGACACAGCATGGCAGCAACACATGACAACACAGCATGGCAGCAACACATGACAACACAGCATGGCAGCAACACATGACAACACAGCATGGCAGCAACACATGACAACACAGCATGGCAGCAACACATGACAACACAGCATGGCAGCAACACATGACAACACAGCATGGCAGCAACACATGACAACACAGCATGGCAGCAACACAAAACATGGTTTAACATGATTGGGCACAGACAACAGCACAAAGGGCAAGAAGGTAGAGACAACAATACAGAACATCTAGCCGCTCGAGAGCACCCTTACCTGCCAATCTATAAATTACGTCTCCGTAATCTAGATTAGGTTGGATGATTATCTGAATCAGGGTTAGTTTGGCAGAAGGAGTAAAAGAGGAGCGATTACGATAGTCTAGATTTTTAAGCCTGCATCTTTGTGCTGAGAGTAGGACAGTGTACTGTCTAGCCATATTCCCAAGTACTTGTATGAGGTACTTACCTTCTTTCTCTGCTTTACTTTCTAACCACATAAGTTTAGTTGATTTCTCAGTGTCTTGTAGTACTTTTGTTCATGGATGTTCTGTACTGGAGTTCTTCCTGTGTGGTTAGCCTAAAAGGTTGGTGGAAATGAGAGGGGTGTTCTGTACAGTAATTCCTTACTTGGTTATGAGGTTGGAGGGAGATCTTGTGTAAACTCACCTCTGTCTGTTCTGTCGTCTTGCTCGCTCTCTCGTGCCCCCCCACCCCCAGGTATCCCTGTTGCCCAGCAACACCTGATCTGGAACAACTTGGAGCTGGAGGATGAGTACTGTCTGCATGATTACAGGTGAGTTTAACTAGGTCGTGTTCATATGGCACCAAACTGAATGAAACTGGGAGGGTCTACTTGGACCAAGTAAAAGTAGTTATTTTACCTTTATGTTCCAAAGCATTTTAAAATGTTATCTGTTACGTGCCCTAATTAACACAACCCTTAAAATATATATATATATATATATATATATAATATTAAACTCTGGTCAGTTAACTGGGACCTATTTTCATATATAGCAATGCCCTTTAAACGAACCATCAACTTTGATCTTGTAATTAGTGGTTAATTGAAATTAGTGAAGTGGAGGACTTGACTATATGCTTTGAAATGAACTCTCCGTGTATTGAATACATTTTCTCCCCAAGCCCTGATATCAATGAACCAAAGATGCCGAATTGGCTACAGTCACATATTGAATGTGTTTGTGAGTTGTCAGTTTTATTAGATACAGACCCAGTCTACAGATTGCAGATGGTGGTTGCATCATGAATGCTTGTCGCTTAATTTTCCACATGATCTGTCCCCGGTGAGGTTTAGTTAGGTCTGAGTAACAACAAAACATCCTTTTGAAGTCTGAGAAATGGAGGGCAAGAGCGGGTGGATTTGTATAAAACGGACGTTCCGTTTGAATTCCAATGGAATTCCCAGATGTGTGCATAAGTTCATCTGGAGCGCAGACTGACTGAGGAACGATGTTTGTTCCGGAATAATTATCGTTTTCCCAGTCGATGTTTATTGGGCACCAAACGTAAGAAAACCAACAAACAGGGAAGGACTACCTGGAAATGCACATTTGTTTTTTGATAATGATACGTTTTCCGCTGCGTGCCCTAATGAACACCACCCGTGCCTGAACGATCAAGCTAGCTGTAAGGCAAAGCAATAAGATGATAGCTTAACCGATCCTTCCAAGGGACTTGGGACAGCTTCAACATTGCTGACATTTATCTTGTTGTCTGTCTTTGTGTTTCTGCAGTATTGCTGAGGGCTGTACTCTGAAGCTGGTGCTAGCCATGAGAGGAGGACCAATCAACACCAGGAGAGGTAGGTAGCTAGGGGGAGATGTGTTGTGATTTCTCTGCCTTCACTGCTGTACACCCATATGTTTTCACACACAGTAAATTCACCTATTCTAGTCCTTTAAGCCTCTATAGCAACATGTTGATTTGATGAACACTACCCTAACAGTCTCGACTCTCACCCTAATGTCCATGAAGTGATTGGTTGGTTCTTTCTCTTGGGCAGTGTCCATGAAAGACTTGGTGGCTGACTGAGTGGCTGGCTGGCTGACTGAGTGGCTGGCTGGCTGACTGAGTGGCTGGCTGGCTGACTGAGTGGCTGGCTGGCTGACTGAGTGGCTGGCTGGCTGACTGAGTGGCTGGCTGGCTGACTGACTGAGTGGCTGGCTGGCTGACTGAGTGGCTGACTGAGTGGCTGGCTGGCTGACTGAGTGGCTGGCTGGCTGACTGAGTGGCTGGCTGGCTGACTGAGTGGCTGGCTGGCTGACTGAGTGGCTGGCTGGCTGACTGAGTGGCTGGCTGACTGAGTGGCTGGCTGACTGAGTGGCTGGCTGGCTGACTGACTGACTGACTGACTAAGTGGCTGACTGACTGACTGACTGAGTGGCTGGCTGACTGACTGACTGAGTGGCTGGCTGACTGACTGACTGAGTGGCTGGCTGACTGAGTGGCTGGCTGGCTGACTGACTGACTGAGTGGCTGGCTGACTGACTGACTGAGTGGCTGACTGACTGACTGAGTGGCTGGCTGGCTGACTGAGTGGCTGGCTGGCTGACTGAGTGGCTGGCTGGCTGACTGAGTGGCTGGCTGGCTGACTGAGTGGCTGAGTGGCTGGCTGGCTGACTGAGTGGCTGGCTGGCTGACTGAGTGGCTGGCTGGCTGACTGAGTGGCTGGCTGGCTGACTGAGTGGCTGGCTGGCTGACTGAGTGGCTGGCTGGCTGACTGAGTGGCTGGCTGGCTGGCTGACTGAGTGGCTGGCTGGCTGACTGAGTGGCTGGCTGGCTGACTGAGTGGCTGGCTGGCTGACTGAGTGGCTGGCTGGCTGACTGAGTGGCTGGCTGGCTGACTGAGTGGCTGGCTGGCTGGCTGGCTGACTGAGTGGCTGGCTGGCTGACTGAGTGGCTGGCTGGCTGACTGAGTGGCTGGCTGGCTGGCTGACTGAGTGGCTGGCTGGCTGACTGAGTGGCTGGCTGGCTGACTGACTGAGTGGCTGCCTGACTGAGTGAGTGGCTGACTGAGTGAGTGGCTGGCTGACTGAGTGAGTGGCTGGCTGACTGAGTGAGTGGCTGGCTGACTGAGTGAGTGGCTGGCTGACTGAGTGAGTGGCTGGCTGACTGAGTGAGTGGCTGGCTGACTGAGTGAGTGGCTGGCTGACTGAGTGAGTGGCTGGCTGACTGAGTGAGTGGCTGGCTGACTGAGTGAGTGGCTGGCTGACTGACTGAGTGAGTGGCTGGCTGGCTGACTGACTGAGTGAGTGGCTGGCTGACTGAGTGAGTGAGTGGCTGGCTGACTGAGTGAGTGGCTGGCTGACTGAGTGAGTGGCTGGCTGACTGAGTGAGTGGCTGGCTGACTGAGTGAGTGGCTGGCTGACTGAGTGAGTGGCTGGCTGAGTGTGTGAGTGGCTGGCTGGCTGACTGAGTGGCTGGCTGGCTGACTGAGTGGCTGGCTGGCTGACTGAGTGGCTGGCTGGCTGACTGAGTGGCTGGCTGGCTGACTGAGTGGCTGGCTGGCTGACTGAGTGGCTGGCTGGCTGACTGAGTGGCTGGCTGGCTGACTGAGTGAGTGGCTGGCTGGCTGACTGAGTGGCTGGCTGGCTGACTGAGTGGCTGGCTGGCTGACTGAGTGGCTGACTGGCTGACTGGCTGACTGAGTGGCTGACTGAGTGAGTGTGTGAGTGGCTGACTGAGTGAGTGGCTGGCTGACTGAGTGAGTGGCTGGCTGACTGAGTGAGTGGCTGGCTGACTGAGTGAGTGGCTGGCTGACTGAGTGAGTGGCTGGCTGACTGAGTGAGTGGCTGGCTGACTGAGTGAGTGGCTGGCTGACTGACTGAGTGAGTGGCTGGCTGACTGACTGAGTGAGTGGCTGGCTGACTGACTGAGTGAGTGGCTGGCTGACTGACTGACTGAGTGGCTGGCTGAGTGTGTGAGTGGCTGGCTGAGTGTGTGAGTGGCTGGCTGAGTGTGTGAGTGGCTGGCTGAGTGTGTGAGTGGCTGGCTGAGTGTGTGAGTGGCTGGCTGAGTGAGTGAGTGAGTGAGTGGCTGGCTGAGTGACGTGAGTGAGTGGCTGGCTGAGTGACGTGAGTGAGTGGCTGGCTGAGTGACGTGAGTGACGTGAGTGACGTGAGTGACTGAGTGACTGAGTGACTGAGTGACGTGAGTGGCTGGCTGACTGACTGAGTGGCTGGCTGACTGACTGAGTGGCTGGCTGACTGACTGAGTGACTGACTGAGTGTCTGACTGAGTGGCTGGCTGGCTGACTGAGTGAGTGTGTGAGTGGCTGACTGAGTGAGTGGCTGGCTGACTGAGTGAGTGGCTGGCTGACTGAGTGAGTGGCTGGCTGACTGAGTGAGTGGCTGGCTGACTGAGTGAGTGGCTGGCTGACTGAGTGAGTGGCTGGCTGACTGAGTGAGTGGCTGGCTGACTGAGTGAGTGGCTGGCTGACTGAGTGAGTGGCTGGCTGACTGAGTGAGTGGCTGGCTGACTGACTGAGTGGCTGGCTGACTGACTGAGTGGCTGGCTGACTGAGTGAGTGGCTGGCTGAGTGTGTGAGTGGCTGGCTGAGTGTGTGAGTGGCTGGCTGAGTGTGTGAGTGGCTGGCTGAGTGTGTGAGTGGCTGGCTGAGTGTGTGAGTGGCTGGCTGAGTGTGTGAGTGGCTGGCTGAGTGTGTGAGTGGCTGGCTGAGTGTGTGAGTGGCTGGCTGAGTGTGTGAGTGGCTGGCTGAGTGTGTGAGTGGCTGGCTGAGTGTGTGAGTGGCTGGCTGAGTGTGTGAGTGGCTGGCTGAGTGTGTGAGTGGCTGGCTGAGTGTGTGAGTGGCTGGCTGAGTGTGTGAGTGGCTGGCTGAGTGTGTGAGTGGCTGGCTGAGTGTGTGAGTGGCTGGCTGAGTGTGTGAGTGGCTGGCTGAGTGTGTGAGTGAGTGGCTGGCTGAGTGACGTGAGTGACGTGAGTGACGTAGTGACGTGAGTGACGTGAGTGACGTAGTGACGTAGTGACTGAGTGACTGAGTGACTGAGTGACTGAGTGACGTGAGTGACGTGAGTGGCTGGCTGACTGACTGAGTGGCTGGCTGACTGACTGAGTGACTGACTGAGTGGCTGGCTGACTGAGTGAGTGAGTGAGTGGCTGGCAGAGTGAGTGGCTGGCTGACTGACTGACTAAGTGAGTGGTTGGCTGCCTGGCTGCCTGTCTGAGTGGCTGCCTGCCTGGCTGGCTGTCTGAGTGGCTGCCTGCCTGGCTGTCTGTCTGAGTGGCTGCCTGCCTGGCTGTCTGTCTGAGTGGCTGCCTGCCTGCCTGGCTGTCTGAGTGGCTGCCTGCCTGCCTGGCTGGCTGTCTGAGTGGCTGCCTGCCTGCCTGGCTGGCTGGCTGTCTGAGTGAGTGAGTGAGTGAGTGAGTGAGTGAGTGAGTGAGTGAGTGAGTGAGTGAGTGAGTGAGTGAGTGGCTGTCTGTCTGAGTGGCTGCCTGCCTGCCTGGCTGTCTGTCTGGGTGGCTGCCTGCCTGCCTGGCTGTCTGTCTGAGTGGCTGCCGGCCTGCCTGGCTGTCTGTCTGAGTGGCTGCCGGCCTGACTGGCTGTCTGTCTGAGTGGCTGCCGGCCTGCCTGGCTGTCTGTCTGAGTGGCTGCCGGCCTGCCTGGCTGTCTGTCTGAGTGGCTGCTGGCTGTCTGAGTGGCTGCCGGCCTGCCTGGCTGGCTGTCTGAGTGGCTGCCGGCCTGCCTGGCTGGCTGTCTGAGTGGCTGCCGGCCTGCCTGGCTGGCTGTCTGAGTGGCTGCCGGCCTGCCTGGCTGGCTAGCTGAGTGGCTGCCTGCCTGCCTGGCTGTCTGGGTGGCTGGCTGCCTGGCTGGCTGCCGGCCTGCCTGGCTGGCTGCCTACCTGCCTGCCTGGCTGCCTGCCTGGCTGGCTGTCTGCCTGCCTGGCTGCCTGTCTGAGTGGCTGCCTGCCTGTCTGAGTGGCTGCCTGTCTGAGTGGCTGCCTGCCTGGCTGGCTGTCTGAGTGGCTGCCTGCCTGTCTGTCTGCCTGTCTGAGTGGCTGCCTGCCTGTCTGAGTGGCTGCCTGCCTGCCTGTCTGAGTGGCTGCCTGCCTGCCTGCCTGAGTGGCTGCCTGCCTGAGTGGCTGCCTGCCTGCCTGCCTGTCTGAGTGGCTGCCTGCCTGCCTGCCTGTCTGAGTGGCTGCCTGCCTGCCTGCCTGTCTGAGTGGCTGCCTGCCTGCCTGCCTGTCTGAGTGGCTGCCTGCCTGTCTGAGTGGCTGCCTGCCTGGCTGGTTGTCTGAGTGGCTGCCTGCCTGGCTGGTTGTCTGAGTGGCTGCCTGCCTGGCTGGCTGCCTGAGTGGCTGCCTGCCTGGCTGGCTGTCTGAGTGGCTGCCTGCCTGTCCGAGTGGCTGCCTGCCTGCCTGTCTGAGTGGCTGCCTGCCTGGCTGGTTGTCTGAGTGGCTGCCTGCCTGGCTGGTTGTCTGAGTGGCTGCCTGCCTGGCTGGTTGTCTGAGTGGCTGCCTGCCTGGCTGGTTGTCTGAGTGGCTGCCTGCCTGGCTGGTTGTCTGAGTGGCTGCCTGCCTGGCTGCCTGCCTGGCTGCCTGCCTGGCTGGCTGTCTGCCTGGCTGCCTGCCTGGCTGGCTGTCTGAGTGGCTGCCTGCCTGGCTGGCTGTCTGAGTGGCTGACACGTGAGTGAGTGAGTGAGTGAGTGAGTGAGTGAGTGAGTGAGTGAGTGAGTGAGTGAGTGAGTGAGTGAGTGAGTGGGGCTGGCTGTCTGTGTGGCTGCCTGCCTGCGTGGCTGGCTGGCTGACGTGTTCAATCAAATGTATTTATTAAGCCCTTTTTACATCAGCCGATGTCACAAACTGTTGTACAGAAACCCAGTCTAAAACCCCTTACAGCAAGAAATGCAGATGTAGAAGCATGTTTGTCTCTCCTTCAGTGCCTGTTGAGGACCCAGTGAAGGATATGGTGGAGGTAATGGAGGGAGGCAGGGAGGAGGGCTGGGATAAGAGTCTGCCTGGCAGCAAGCAGGTCACTTTCCTGGTGTACCGAGAGGGAGACCAGCTCAGCTTCTTCCGGGTCGTCGACCGAGGGGATGGAACTCTTACCCCTGTCTCAGAATCACTCAGGTGAGCACAGTCCACTTTCAGAATAGTGCAATACCAATTTCCCAGTCCCAATTCAATTACATAATTTTCCACTCTGAGACGATATACAGATCTTAGATCTGTGTGCTTTATTAGGAAGAGTAGGTGGCAGGTCCAAAGGTTAAGCATAGGGAGTGAAATTGTTTAGGGTTAGGGCCAGCATGTCAACAATACGTCATTAAAATGACAGTTCTACACAGACAGTCTAAAAATAGACCTAGTTTATATTCTTCCTCAAATTTCTGGTGAATGTGTGACTACATTGTGGACTAAAGTAGTTTAGGACAGTTCAGAACAGGATATATTTCTCTCTGTTAGCTGTTGATCTCTTCCCCCGTAAAAGGCCTGTCTATGTGTGATCTATGTGTGATTTTCTGTCCAAGTTGTTAATATATGTCTTGGTGTCCATGTGTGTCTCAGTGGTGGCTCAGTGTTCAACATGTACACAGAGGAGGAGGACGACGACGAGACGGGGGGCTTGGCTCTGGGACAGCCATCCCTGGAGAACTCTATCACCATGAACAAGATGAAGCTGCTCAAAGCCAAGATGGAGGACATGAACCTCAACAAGAAGGTAGATGGATTTTACTTCCTAGTTCTTTCCTTAGGATGTCATTATTCTCTATCCATTAACATGTGTCATGTCTTTGGCCATGCCGGATTAATTGATATGACATGCTATTCTATAAAATCCTTTCTCCGTAATTAATATTACCTGATTGAGCTAATCAGAGTCGGGGCACCACAAAATAATATTTATAGAGCTGATATCTTCCGAATAAACTCTTAAAGAACTAGTAATGTTTTACATCAATAGCAGTGAATATTAATCCTCATCTTAATTCAGTCTCATCTGAAAGTTATACATTCTTGGTTATCTTCACGAACCCTGGCTAACGAGTTGAATCAGCAATACAAAATTGGGTTGAATTATTTATTTACTAAATACCTAACTAATCACACAGAATTACATATACAAAGAATGAATCATACCTTGATTACAAATTGCGTCATAAAGGAAAACATCCCTAGCGGGCGGAACAGATATGACAGCTTGTTACACAAAAGAAAAGGGACTGGGTTTGAGTGAAAGAGCGGGAAGACTGAGTAACAAAGGGAGAAGCTGTGCTATCGTAAATACATCTTATGCATTCTAAATACCGCGCATTTGGAAAAGGAAAATGCAATAAATATTTACTTTGAGCTGCACTTCGGTAGGTTGGTGGTAGATGGAAGGTCGTGTTGCCAGACCGAGTCCTTTGTTCTTTGAAGAATGTCTCGAAGTATATTGGATACATTGTAGTAACGTCGTTGTGTGGTAGACGGGATACTCTGTTCTTTTCTAACCCTCGTTTGCAGCTGCTGTTGCTAACTCAACGGCTAGGAGGTATCACTTCTGTAGTGAATAAGAGTGAAAAATTCATACCATTCGCAACCAAAGCTCACGCTGAGATTGGCTTAATTCTGTAGTTGACATGTTAGTGCTTTTAACGCAGAGGCTGCAGACCTCACGTACTTGGAACAGATAGTTACATTTTCGTCAAGGCTTTATATAGTGGAGCGAGAAGGGTGTGTCTGAAAAGTTTTATAGCCCATGTCCCTTCACAGGGCTGGGCCACTGATTGAGCAGAGCCCTAACCTTATGAAAACCCAAATCTCTCATTTGGAAGCTAAAATTACATTTAATCTCTTCACCAATAATCTTATATTCAAACATTTAAATTGAACAACAATTCCATGTGAATCCGATAACTCTGTGTAGACTTTCCACTGTAGAGTTTATGTCATCTTATCATTGATGAGAATGTCTCAGATGACATCATATTCATTAAGTACCACCACATATGTTCAATTGGTCCGATTACCAGAATATAGTTCATTTCCCCCCACCTTCTGATGTTCCCAGAATCTCTATGTTAACCAAGGGGTTTTCAAATGTCACATCAGTGGGGTAGAGAGAGGAAAAAGGGGGGGGGGGGGTGTAAGAGGTATTTATGACTGTCATAAACCTACCCCCCAGACCAACGTCATGACACATGGTTAGGATAGAAGAGAATGGACGTCTTTATTATCCAAACAATTTTATTGGCAAAGTGCTTAACGGCAACCTAAACCTTCAAAATGCAAGTCCAGGTGACGACTCAGTGATTTACAAATCAACTTGCATCTCAAATAATTACTCATTTTGTTGTCAAAATGAGTAATTCTCTGCCTCCCCTTGCTCGAACTGATCCCTTCAAACGCGCTGTATGACTTTCTCTGTCTTCCCCCAGCCTAAGAGGTCTGCCAAGTTGAAACCTCTGTCACCTGTCAGTGCCCAGCCCTGCAGCAACTTTCTGGGGCTCCCCAGACACCACCGCCTCTTCTGTGTCCTGCCCCACATCAACCAATCCCACCACTCCACCTCACACTTACCTCCAATCAGGGACCAGGGATCCGCAACTCCCTCTACTCCCGTTGCTACTACCTCCGCCACCCACCTGTCAATCAGCGGCCAGGCACCGCCCTATTTCTCTTCCTCGTCCTGTTACATGCTTCAGGAAGAGGAGCCATGGGAGACCAGCCCCAAGTCGATCCGGCCCCCTCCTAAAGTGTCCCGGTTGGACATCGGCAGCACCAGGCTCATGAGGGACTGTGTGTATCCGCAGCTCCCTGCACTCCCCAGCAGGGGGCAGGCTGAGGGGACAGTGGAGCTGCCTGACTCCAGAGGAGAGGCACTGGGGCTGGAGTTGCTGGAGGAGGTTGCAAGCCTGCTGGAGCCCACACCGCCTGGAGCTCTGTACGGAAACCTGCTCACAGACCCCCTCATCCTGGACATCTCTACCCAGCCAGAGGAGGGGTTGGATGGGGTAGGAGCCCTGGGGTTTGGAGCAGAGCTCTCCTCCACCCCCTCTCTCCTCTCCCAAGCTGAGGGGATGAACTCTTTAAACAACTGGGCTATGGGTGGTTCTGATAGGTTAGCCTGCAAAGGTCAGAGGACACAGTTACTAGGCAACACCCTTGATCATTTACCCGACTCTCCTTCCCCCTCTTCATCTTCCCCCTCTAGTAGATGGAAACTACCACAACCCTTTGAATTCACAGGCTCAGTAACGCCAACCCTACAATCCAATCCCCCCTCCTCCCGCCCCACCACTCTCTTCTCCCCTGCTCCACCTCTCCCCTCCTCTCTTCCACATGGCTCTCATCTGCGAGGCATCAAGATGGACTCCCCAGGCAAGCGGCCGGAGATGAGTAAAAGTGAGGCACGGGACATCACCAAGCTGGCCAACCAGGCCTGTAAGTACCCTCTCGGGTCCCTCAGCAACACAGAGCTCCTGGCCTCCCTGTCCTCTTCCTCCAGGACCCCAGTCAGCAGCAGCAGGGGAGGCCTGGGACAGAGCCTGGGATTTGGGTTGGAGCTGCCCGCTGTTGGGGCCTCCAGGCTGGGCATGCTAGGCTCTACGGCCCCCTCCCTACAAGCCAACATCCAGCTGCTCCAGGAGGACCTGATCCGACGGATGTCCCCACTACACAGAGCGAACGCCTCTTACATGGTGAGTCATGAGAACAGACTATTGATATACAACCCAGCTAGGCAGGAAAATGGTTACTATCCACAAATAAGGACTTGATGAACTGCCTAAATCAAAGCAGCACAATGATAGTGTGTTGTATTGTGAGGTACAGTACTCTTGTTCACTATATAGTTTGTGCGTAAACAATGTTTAGCATGATAAGGAGTGGAATGATGGCTAATCAGACTGATACCCAGGCGTTGTCAATATCCTTGTATTGACTTGGTCTGAAACCTCTCATTGTTCCAGGCACCCAACAGCCTGGGATCAGCTGGAGGCTCCAGTTCAATAAGGAGACCAGGTGAGTGGTAAAACCCAGGAATCCAGGTCTGCTCAAAAGGAGTCCCAAGTACTGCACTAGAGAATAGCATGCCATTTTCAAATGAGGCCCCAATTAGAAGTAGTGCATTATACAAGGGTAGGCCTCTCCAACCCTGTTCCTAGAGAGCTACAGTGGTTGCTCCACTAAAAGTTGTGTGATTATGCTGTGGTACTTAGAGGTCATTTGTGGGTTAGGACGGTACCCTGTGTCAGTACTTCATTGCTCCAGACCAGCGCAAGGGGGAGTTAGAGCACTGATTATGCTTTTGGTTCCTACTGTGTCTCTAACTGACAATGAATGGGCAACATAAACCTAAATATAAACTGATAATTGTGCATGACTTCAGTATTACTTACTAAAACTGTTGTGACGCTAAGGTTTTTATTTTATTTTGTTAGGATTATTCTTCTCTTACTGTAGTACTGTAGGCCACTGGTCACGTTGTACAGCGCCTGAGTGGTGGCCTCGACTGGAAGACCCATGAGATGACTGTAGGTTTTTAGTTTCTCTCCCTCTCCAAACAGAAATCATTCTAAATAACAAACAGGCTGTATTTACAAATTATTAACAATGTCTCACTCCACGTTCAAGAACGGCCTTTTTGTCACTCATTTTACGTTATTTGAAAACGAAATCCTCTCCAAAGTAAACAAAGTGATTTATTAATAATTTAGAATTATATAAAGCTCCTTGGATATTCTCAGATATATTATTAACCCTGTTATTAGCAGGACAATATGTATTGGTCCTGGCTCCCGAGTGGCTCACAGTGGGATTGCCTTGCAGTTCTCCAGCTGTATCCACTGAAAGCGCACGAGGTTCAAGGCACGGGGCACGGGATAGGCCGCAGAGCCGCGCACAGAAGACTGACCTATCCCATGGGGAAGAGAGGAAGGGGGAGGCGGTGGACCCCCACCCCGCCACACTCGGTAGCACAGAGCAACACTTTAAGGGGCATTGCACTAATAATGGCGCAAACTTGGGAAACGTTTTCGCTGTTCCTAGTGCCAGTCTGCACGTTCAAACTAAAACAATGTAACTAATAATGGTATCTTTATGTTTTCGTTAATAAAATGATGATAAAAATACTTTCCCAAAATGCCGACGTTCATTTAGTTATGGATCCATAATGAATTACTATGGGAATAAATATCACTGAATTACAGAAATATTGGATCAAAGTTGCCGAATGAAGGTAAATAAATTGTTGCTTACTGGAAAATACTCTTTTAAACACACGGTCACGTTGTACAGCACATTTATGGCTATTAGCAGGTAGCTGGACAATACTTGCCTAGAAGTAGGGTAGGGGGAGAATTCTATCGTTAAATGTATTTCTTAGTTAAATTGGCTGTATCCCAACCGGCCGTGATTGGTTGCAATTTCACTTTAATCCACCATTAAAGACAAAACATATAATACAACAAAAATTATTATAATTTTGTATCACATCCAACTGTGATTGGGAGTCCCATAGGGCGGTGCACAATTGGCCCAATGTTTCGATCACTTTAAAAAATAATAATAATAATAACCTCAATTATCGTTACATATTATCAAGTTGATGGCACAGTCAGCGGCATCTACATAAAGCTGAGTGACTCACTCATTCATGGCTTTGGATCAAAATCAACAAATACCAACATTCTTTCTAATAGACTTTAATAAAGAAATGTTTTAGTTATCCTGACCTGGACACCATGTACAGTATTATAATAGCCCATTATGGGACAATATACTGTCGTCACGTTGTGTTAGTTAATGTGACGACTGTTGCTCATCGAATGTTTCTAATTACGCGATTAACTGAATCAAGCAATTATTAACTCATAAACCTGGGGCACCATGGGAAAAACTAGTTTTTATTGAGTTTCTATTCACACACGTTTGTGCACACACAATGTCCTATACACACCATGCAATGAGCCAAGGACAGGCTTGCAGTACATCTTTGAGATCGGCTACATTGCAGTCGGCCTGCACAGATCACTGATCTGCAAATGACCTTGCATCCGAAATAACAACTCATTATGTAATCAAGATGAGCGATTCTATTTCTCAATTTGCTCAAACTGATTCTCTTCAAATAGCTCGTCTTAGTGTGGCTGGCCTTTGGGAACGCACCAGTGTTTCCTCTTGAAACATTTGTAGCAGTGGGGGAAAAGGTCATCTAGGTGCGGTCCAAGGAGGGGTCCCTCTCCCCTTGTTTTGGGGGTCTGGGGTCTCCCCAGAGTAATTTTTATGTAGGACTGAGAAGCTCAGTTCTGGTGAATTTTAAAAGGATGCTGACACCATCTAAAATATAATTTCCACCTCTAGAAATTATCCCAATAAATTGTTAAAGTAGCAATGTGTAAGTTATTGGGCGACCCGACCAAATTCACATAAAAATGTGAGTTATAGATCTATCTTTCTACTTTTAAGCAAGTCTACTAAGCGGTATGTTGCTATTTCTATGCTTCCTGTTAAGTTTTGTTTTTGCATCTTTTACTTTCGGTTTTGACAAACCAGCTGAAACAACTGTTTGTTAATGATGGTACAATGATTCTCTACACTATACTAGCTTATTTTGTCACATAAACGATTAGAGTTTTAGCAACCAGGAAATGGTTTCTAAATGGTTGCAGAGCGATTTCTTCTTCTTAGTGCAATTTTAACATATTGGACCATGCATATAGCCAATACATGGTCCATATTATTAGGTATGCTATTAGCAATAAGCATTATCACATGTAGCCCAACTGATGCAATCACATTTTATTGGCTGCATACACATATTTAAGCAGATGTTATTGTGGGTGTAGTGAAATGCTTGCAGCATGGTGGCTATAAATAAATAGTCTGACGCATGGCCTTTGTCCCTTTAGTCAGATTACAACTGTTCACTTTCAGGTATTTGAAAACTAAATAATCTCCAAAGTGTAGTTATTTTGAAAGTTGTTTGCAATTTCAGTTTAATCCACCTGAAAAGAAATAACAAATAATACAACAAATATTGTGGTTGAACTAAATAGATAAACCAGACAATAGATACACCAGACAACTCCGTAGTAGAATGCTTTTTCTAGTCATTACTTGTGTTGTTTGCAGAGGGAAAGTAAATGTGGACTGTTCTAGCATCCTCAAAGTGCGCCTCAAAAAATCTTTTTTTCATATTCCATTTTTTGGGGGAGCGTGGCAGCAGTGATTTTGCTGTGGCACAGCGCCACAGCTAACTGACTGCAGCAGAAACGGTGTAGTACACACTGTAATAGTATATCAGAGCAGATTAGTGAGGAGGACATAACATCCAATCTCATGGCCCATTGCCTACCTGGTTGGGAGATTCTCCTGTCTGCTGTGTCACACTAACCTCTGTTTATATTGGTCCTGTTACGCCTGGGCTTCACCCCTATATCTCGGTTTGTCTTTTTCTGTCTCTCTCTCATTCTTGCTCTCTCCTGGTCTTGCGCTCTCACTTTCTCTGGCACTCTCTGTCTCTCGCTCTCTGTCTCTGTCTCATATACAAGGCATGGGAAACGTGTTAAAATTGCCAATGCAAGTGAGGTAGATAATATAAAAAAGTGAAATAATCAATAAAAATTAACAGTAAACGTTACACATACAGAACGTTCAAAACAATAAAGACATTACAAATTATGTATATATACAGTGTTGTAACAATGTACAAATGGTTAAGGGTACACAAGGGAAAATAAATAAACATGAATATGGGTTGTATTTACAATGGTGTTTGTTCTTCACTGGTTGCCCTTTTCTTGTGGCAACAGGTCACCAGTCTTGCTGCTGTGATGGCACACTGTGGAATTTCACCCAGTAGATATGGGAGTTTATCAAAATCAGGTTTATTTTCGAGTTCTTTGTGGATCTATGTAATCTGAGGGAAATATGTGTCTCTAATATGGTCATACATTGGGCAGGAGGTTAGGAAGTGCAGCTCAGTTTCCACCTCCATTTTGTGGGCAGTGTGCACATAGCCCGTCTTCTCTTGAGAGCTATGTCTGCCTACGTCGGCCTTTCTCAATAGCAAGGCTATGCTCACTGAGTCTGTACATAGTCAAAGCTTTCCTTAAGTTTCACAGTGGTCCGGTATTCTGCCACTGTGTACTCTCTGTTTAGGGCCAAATAGCATTCTAGTTTGCTCAGATTTTTTGTCAAAACTTTCCAATGTGTCAAGTAATAATTTGTTGGTTTTCTCAGGATTTGGTTGGGTCTAATTGTGTTGCTGTCCTGGGGCTCTCTGGGTTGTGTTTGTGAACAGAGCCCCAGGACCAGCTTGCTTAGGGGACTCTTCTCCAGGTTCATCTCTCTGTAGGTGATGGCTTTGTTATGGAAGGTTTGGGAATCGCTTCCTTTTAGGTGGTTATAGAATTTAACGTATCTTTTCTGGATTTTGATAAGTTGTTCACTGATATTTTTGCTGAATTCTGCATGCAGAGTCTCAATTTGGTGTTTGTCCCATTGTGTGAAGTCTTGGTTGGTGACCTGACCCCAGACCTCACAACCCTAAAGGGCAATGGGTTCTATAACTGTTTCAAGTATTTTTAGCCAGATCCTAATTGGTATGTCAAATTTATGTTCCTTTTGATGGCATAGAATGCCCTTCTTGCCTTGTCTCTCAGATCGTTCACAGCTTTGTGGAAGTTACTTGTGGCGCTGATGTTTAGGCCAAGGTATGTATAGTTTGTGTGCTCTAGGGCAATGGTGTCTAGATGGAATTTGTATTTGTGGTCCTGGCAACTGGACCTTTTTTGGAACACCATTATTTTGGTCTTACTGACATTTACTGTCAGGGCTGACAGAATCTGTGCAGAAGATCTAGGTGCTGCTGTAGGCCCTCCTTGGTTGGTGACACAAGCACCAGATCATCAGCAAACAATGGACATTTGACTTCAGATTCTAGTAGGGTGAGGCCGGGTGCTGCAGGCTTTTCTAGTGCCCTCTCCAATTCGTTGATATATATTTTGAAGAGGGTAGGGTTTAAGCTGTATCTCTGTCTCACCCCACGGCCCTGTGGAAAGAAATGTATGTGTTTGTTCTTTGCCTATTTTAACCGCACAGTTGTTTGTGTACAGTTGAGGTCGGAAGTTTACATACACTTAGGTTGGAATCATTAAAACTCGTTTTTCAACCACCACAAACAGCAGCAAAGGACCCTGTGAAGATGCTGGAGGAAACGGGTACAAAATAATCTATATTCACAGTAAAATGAGTCCTATATCGACATAACCTGAAAGGCCGCTAAGCAAGGAAGATGCCACAGCTCCAAATCCACCATAAAAAAGCCAGACTACGGTTTGCAACTGTACATGGGGACGAAGATTGTATTTTTTCCCTCTGGTCTGATGAAACAAAAATATAACTGTTTGGCCATAATGACCATTGTTATGTCTGGAGGAAAAAGGGGGATGCTTGCAAGCCGAAGAACACCATCCCAACCGTGAAGCATGGGGGTGGCAGCACCATGTTGTGGGGGTGCTTTGCTGCAGGAGGGACTGGTGCACTTCACAAAATAGATGGCATCATGAGGGAGGAAATTAGGTGGATATATTGAAGCAACATCTCAAGACATCAGTCAGGAAGTTAAAGCTTGGTCGCAAATGGGTCTTCCAAATGGACAACGACCCCAAGCATACGTCCAAAGTTGTGGCAAAATGGCTTAGGACAACAAAGTCAAGGTATTGGAGTGGCCTACAAACCTGACTCAGATACACCAGGTCTGTCAGGAGGAATGGGCCAAAATTTCACCCAACTTATTGTGGGACGCTTGTGGAAGGCTACCCAAAATGGTTGACCCAATTTAAACAATTTAAAGGCAATGCTGCTATATACTAATTGAGTGTATGTGAACTTCTGACCCACTGTGAATGTGATGAAAGAAGTAAAAACTGAACTAAATCATTCTCTCCTATTATTTTGACATTTCACATTAAAATTAATTGGTGACCCAAAATTACCTAAGACTGGGAAATTTTAACTAGGATTAAGTGTCAGGAATTGTGGAAATCCTGAGTTTAAATGTATTTGGCAACTTATTACTTCAACTGTGTGTGTATGTATGTATGTATGTATGTATGTATGTATGTATATGTGTATATATGTGTATATATATATATGTATATATGTGTGTATATCTATATGTATGTATATATGTGTATATATATATATATATGTATATATGTGTGTATATCTATATGTATGTATATATGTGTGTGTATATATATATATATATATATATATATATTACCCCTTTTTCGTCCTAATTTAGTGGTATCCAATTGGTAGTTAGTCTCATCGCTGCAACTCCTGTACGTTCTCGGGAGAGGCGAAGGTCGAGAGCCGTGCGTCCTCTGAATCCCAACCGAGCTGCACTGCTTCTTGACACGATGCAGTGCCTTAGATGCTGTGCCTGCTCCACGCGGGAGGCCCTCGTAAACTTAATTAACATGGGAATCATTTCTATCTGCTGCGAGGAGTGTAAGATTGTGATCACAATTCCCTCACTGGACCCAAGGGAGGACATTCAGTTGAGAGAGCCTCTTCTTTTGTGTTACCTTGGTAATAGTTAGAAAACTAAACATAATTTAAGAGTGACATATTTGATGTTAATATCACCGCAGTGATCTTGGCTTACTTTATTTTGATTACTCAGTTATGTTCTTTCTATCTTCTTATTCTGGTCTCCTCCCTCCAGGCCCCCCTGCATATCACCTGCCTTCAGTCAAGGTTCCACTGGCAAAGAAGAAGAAGAAATCTAAACACTGCTTCCTCTGTGGCAAGAAGACTGGTCTGGCCACCAGCTACGAGTGCAGGTTCACCTCTCAATTCTTCTATCATTCTCCCCCCCTACATGCCTCTCTCTCCCTCATTAATCATTGTATTTCAATCAAGTCTGTTTTGTGTGTGTCTGTCCTACTCCTATGGATGCCAGAAGTTAGTTTCATTAGTCGTATTTACTAGGATTGAGAAGCTCAGTTCTGGTGACTTTTAAAAGGATGTTATACTCCCAAATGAATAAAAATGAAATTATGCTGACACCATCTAAAATATGATTTCCACGTCTAGAAATTAGCCCAATAAATGATTTTAGTGTCAATATATAACTTGTTGGGCGACCCGATCAAATTCACATAAAAAGTTAGTTATAGATCTATCATTCTACTTTTAAGCAAGTCTACGAAGCGGTAGATATGTTCTATGTTGCTATTTCTATGCTTCCTGGTACGTTTTTGTTGTTTTTGCATCTTTTACATTCAGTTTTGACAAACAAGCTGAAACAACTGTTTGTTAATGATGGTACATAATGATGGTACAATGATTCTCTACACGCTTATTTTGTCACATAAACTGAAATTAGGCAAACTATTATAGTTTTAGCAACCAGGAAATGGCAGAGCGATTTCTTCATAGTGCAACTTTAACATATTGGACCATGCATATAGCCAATGCATGGTCCATATTATTAGCTATGCTATTAGCAATAATATAGTATCTGTATTTAGTAAGCATGTCCCAAAAAACTTGCATTAACACAGTGAATATAATGTACCTGTAGGGTAACTTGAGGTGAAACGCCACATGGGTTATCACACATCCTGCCTGTACTTCTCACACAAACCACTTCATAAAACAATTGTGTGTGTGTGTGTGTGTGTGTGTGTGTGTGTGTGTGTGTGTGTGTGTGTATCTGTCCTACTACTAGTTATGCCAGGAATTAAAGTTTGACGTTTTATTAGTTTGAAATTTCACATTGTATAGTATCATTCATCAGATATTCGGATATTCAAAACAGGTTTATTTGTTTTTAAAGTACTTTTTAACCTGAGAATTGCTGCATGAGGGAGAGAGGATGGTGCGCTATTGCTGCAGCTGGCTCCGGATGTTATATTTGGGAGGTGTGTGTGTAGCGCGCAGACATGGCGAGAGACGCCATCGCAATTTGGCTACAGCCAAGACTTGCTGACTAGTAGCAGCCACAATGTTATTTATCATCCCATATAATAGTGCATGTCTTGTAACCTAGAGAAGCTATAGCTAGCTAGCCAGCCAAGCTAGCCAGGCTAATTGAGGCGCACATCCTGTGCTTTCTCTCAACCCCATTCATATAAAACAGCCTACCTGCTGGTTGCTCATTGTCTCCTACTCCTTCAAATTGCAAACTTTTTATTCCAAAAATGTATTCCATATTGCATTAGTGAACATCCTTCTCCACTTGCTACACATTGAGCCTCTTTGACACTTTGATTGGCCAACATTAACAACAAGCTACACACTGTGAAGGCTACCAGTTGGCTACCCGTCTTTTTTTTTTATAGGGCACACCATGCACGTCATAAAAATGTTAATGTTTGTTTTATTAAATGCATTATTTGAAATGTCATGGTATATCCTTGTATGTCACATGGATATTTGAATTTAGTGACAGCCTTTTCAGTGTTAGAGGCATTTGAATACTAACGTCTTTTTGAACAAATGTAGCCGTGCACATTCCTAGCATGTACAGGATACACATGGTATTTACCGTCCAACAAAATGCTTAGTTGCAGGTTCCTTCTCGACAATGCGATAATAATATGAACATAAAGATAATGGCTCAGTGGAATAAAATAAACGTTTTAGCATAAGTATAATACAGGAAGGCACAATTATATAGTCCAATATTTACACATGTTTTGGGGAAGGGGGATTGTTCATGTCTAGGAGTTTGTGTCATCAACATGATATCACATCACATGCTGGCTTAAGTCTCCACCACCACAACTCCATTATCTCTCCCCTCTTCCCCATCTCCCCTCCTCCTTTTCCTCCTCCCTTCCTCTCCCCGCTCCTTGTCCTTGCATAGAGAACACAGTGTGTGGTGGTGACGCAACAGAGTAACTGGAGCTGTGTAAACTCCTGGTCATAACGCTTAATTAACCGTCTGATGTTTGAGTCACGCTGTGTGCAAAATATTCTAATTGTACTTGGACTCGATCACACAGCGCTAACTGTGATAGTGTTACACTTGGTGTGTGTGGTTGAAAGTAGGACAGTTGCGTTGTAACACGCCCCTAGTCTGTAGTTTCATCTGAAAAACGGATCTGAAAATATAGTTGGTCATAGTTAAATAAATGTGGAGGGTGCCCAATTTTTTTTCTACAGGTGTTAAGACCAAGGAAAGGGGTCCCTGTATATAGTATGCTTACTTTCTCTAGTTCTTATTTTTCTTTGTGTTTTCGTTCTACCTTATGTTATTTTTAGTACTACATTGATATTGATTACTGCATTGTTGGGTTTAGTTCTTGCAAGAAAGGCATTTCACTGTGCATGTGACATTAAAACTTTAAACTTGAGGGGGGGAATCCAGTTTAGACCAATGAGATGCACCATCCCATGGTGTTATGAGTTCAGATGAAGGAAAGGAGATGGTGCACCCATGGTGTTAGGATGAAGGAAAGGAGATGGTGCACCCATGGTGTTATGAGTTAGGATGAAGGAAAGGAGATGGTGCACCCATGGTGTTATGAGTTAGGATGAAGGAAAGGAGATGAGGAGAGGACTATAGAGCAGTCAAGGGGAATACTGGAAATGATGATGCAACAACTTTCAATACTGTGCCCTTGGATGACTCCTTAGCCCTAGCTGCCTAGCACAAACCATCACACACACACTTTTTTTGTTGTCTCTATTTCAGTTCCTCTGGGATGGAGAAGGGATAGAGGTCTGAATAAAGCTAGATATACAGTGCATTCGTAAAGTATTCAGACCCTTTACAATGTTTTGTTATTATGGGGTGTTGTGTGTAGATTGAGGGGGAAACAATTTTAATCAATTTTACAATAAGGCTGTGACATTAGAAAATGTGGACAAAATCAAGGGGTCTGAATACTTTCCAAATGCACTGTAGCTGCAGGCTTTCAGTAAAGTGTTACCAATTGGTGTTCTACTTATTACTATTGTTCAGTAGAAATCTGTTATTATATCATCACACTTTCAAATCCCCTCCAACTTTGGGAGGTTTAAAATGGAACAGTCACAGCCATACTGTCTGAATAGGGCTGTTGTGTTATTTTTCTCAGGTGTGGTAACAACTTCTGCGCCACCCACCGCTATGCAGAGACCCACGACTGCACGTACAACTACAAGAGCGCCGGACGCCGCTTCCTCCAGGAAACCAACCCCATCGTCAATGCTCCCAAGCTGCCCAAGATCTGAACCCCTCCCCATGTCCCCCCTCTATCCCTGCACTCCTCTTTCCTCTTTGGGATGAAGAGAGAGAAAATAACAGATGTACATGAATGATTTAAAAAGAAAGAAGGAACATGATCACCACTGTGTGCTTTTAAATTGACTTAACGACTTCAAACGCCAAGTGTGAACAAAACGGAGAACACAGAATATTAGCAAATTAACTTTAGTAGCTAGCTGTTTCCTTCGCTCTGGACAATGTGAACGAACTGTTCATCCGCTTTTCCTCATACAGTAACCTTGATTGTTTTCCATAGCAGGAAAGTATTGCATGTACATTTTGTAGTTTTTAAAGCAGAATGTCTGTCTATTTCATGTTTTAACAGAAGTGCATGACTCCAAGCGTATAATGTTATATCTTTATATTTTTTGCTTTATCAGATTGTTTCTAAACATAGGACTGCAGATCAGTCTTTGAGAGATGCACTTTAGAATGATCATATTTATATACCAATATTAGACTTTGACATTTCTTCGAGGGAAGGCTGCTGTTTTTCTTTTTGTAATGAAGTGTTTTTGTTGTCTTACTGTATCATAATGTTTTTATATCCAGTACCCATCTCTCCTTTCCCCTGCTTCTATGGGCACATACAGTACCAGTCAAAAGGTTGGACACACCTACTCATTCAAGGGTTTTTCTTTATTTTTACTATTTTTCTACATTGTAGAATAATAGTGAAGACATCAAAACTATGAAGTATCACATATGGAATCATGTAGTAACCAAAAAAGTGTTAAACAAATCAAACAATATTTTAGATTCTTCAAATAGCCCCCCTTTCCCTTGATGGTAGCTTTGCATTCTCTCAACCAGCTACACCTGGATTGCTTTTCCAACAGCCTTGAAGGAGTTCCCACATATGCTGAGCATTTGTTGACTGCTTTTCCTTCACTCTGCAGTCCAACTCATCCCAAATCATCTCAATTGGGTTGTGGTTCAGTGAATGCGGAGGCCACAGAATGCTGTGGTTGCCATGTTGGTTAAGTATGCCTTGAATTGTCAATAAATCACTGACACGGTCTCCAGCAATGCACCACCACACCAACTCCTCCATGCTTCATGGAGGGAACCACACATGCATCCGTTCACCTACTCTGCGTCTCACAAAGACACCGGTTGGAACCAAAATCTACAATTTGGACTCAATGGACAGATTTCCACCGGTCAAATGTCCATTGCTCGTGTTTCTTGGCCCAAGCCAGTCTTGTTTTTATTTGTCTCCTTTTAGTAGTGTTTTATTGGCAGCAATTTGACCATGAAGGCCCGATTCACGCAGCCTCCTCTGAACAGTTGATGTTGAGATGTGTCTGCTACTTCAACTCTGAAGCATTTATTTGGGCTGTAATTTCTGAGACTGGTAACGCTAATAATGAACTTGTCCTCTGCAGCAGAGGGAACTCTGGGTCTTACATTCCTGTGGTGATCCTCATGAGAGACAGTTTCATCATAGCGCTTGATGGTTTTTGCGACTGCACTTGAAGAAACTTTAAAAGTTCTTGACATTTTCAGGATTGACTGACCATGTCGTTTATCTTTTCATATGACTATGGCAATAACAGCTGAAATATGGTCAAAGTCCATACTATCTTCTGTATACCAACCCTACCTTGTCAGAACACAACTGATTGTCTCAAACGCATTAAGAAGGAAAGAAATTCCACAAATGAACTTTTAACAAGGCACACCTGTTAATTGAAATGCATTCCAGGTGACTACCTCATGAAGCTGGTTGAGAGAATGCCAAAAGTGTGCAAAGCTGTCATCAAGGCAAAGTGTGGCTACGTAAAATATATTTTGATTTGTTTAACTTTGGGCTTGACGTGCCGCTAGTGCCCCCCTCGACAACATCCGGTGAAATTGCAGAGCGCGAAATTCAAAATACAAAAATAGTAATATTAAACATTCATGAAAATACAAGTGTCATACATCATTTAAAAGCTTAACTACTTGTTAATCCAGCCGCTTGTTCAGATTTCAAAAAGGTTTTACGGCAAAAGCATACCATGCGATTATCTGAGGACATCGCCCCAAATACAAAAGCATTAAAAACATTTTCCAAACCAGCAGAGGCAAAAGTCAGAAATAGCGTTTAAAATAAATCACTTACCTTTTGAAGATCTTCCTCTGTTTGCAATCCCAAGTGTCCCAGCTACACAACAAATGGTCGTTTTGTTCGATAAAGTCCTTTTTATATCCCAAAAAAGTCAGTTTAGTTGGCTTGTTTGATTGAGTAATCCACCTGTTCCACTCGTTCAAAATGCATACAAAGGAATCCCAAAGGTTACCAATAAACTTAGTCTAAAGTCAAACAACGTTTCTAATCAATCCGTAGGTACCCTAATATATAAATAAACGATACAAATTAAGACTGAGAATAGTGTGTTCAATACCGGAGATAAATAACGAGGTGTCTGTTACACTCACTGACCTTATTTTAACAGTTTTAGAAACTTCAGAGTTTTCTATCCAATTATATGCATATCCTAGCTTCTGGGCCTGAGTATCAGGCAGTTTACTTTGGGCACGTCAGTCATCCGAACTTCCGAATACTGCCCCCTATCCCTATTAACACTTTTTTTTTGGTTACTACATGATTCCATATGTGTTGATTCAGAGTTTTGATGTCGATGCTATTATTCTACAATGTAGAAAATTGTAAAACATTAAGAAAAACCCTTGAATGAGTAGGTGTGTGAACTTGTGACTGAAACTGTACATACTGGCATCACCTTTACAACACGTATTTTACTAAAGGGTATAGCACTTCCCGTTGATGAGAAACTACACTGAACAAAAATATAAACGCAACATGTAAAGTGTTGGTCCAATGTTTCATGAGCTGAAATAAAAGATCCCAGAAATCTTTCAAATGCACAAAAATATTATTTCTCTCATTGCGCACACATATTTGTTTAAATCCCTGTTATTGAGCATTTTTCATTTGCAAGGATAATCCATCTACCTGACAGGTGTGGCATATCAAGAAGCTGATTAAACAGCATGGTCATTACACAGGTGCACCTTGTGCTGGGGGACAATAAAAGGACACTCTAAATTGTGCAGTTTTGTCACACAATGCCACAGATGTCTCATGTTTTGAGGGAACTTGCAATTGGCATGCTGACTGCAGGAATGTCCACCAGAAATGTTGCCAGAGGAATTAATTTCTCTACCATAAGCTGCCACAAATGGTGTTTTAGAGAATTTAACAGTATGTCCGACAAGCTTCACAATCGTAGACCACGCCAGCCCAGGATTTCCAACATCCGGCTTCTTCACCTGCAGAATCATCTGAGATCAGCCACGCAGACAATTGATGAAACTGTGGGTTTGCACAACCAAAAGATTTTATGCACAAACTGTCAGAAATCGTTTCATGCTCGTCTTCCTCACCAGGGTTTTGACCTGACTGCAGTTTGGTGTCGTAACTGACTTCAGTGGGCAACTGCTCACCTTCGATGGTAACTGGTACCCTGGAGAAGGGTGTTCTTCACGGATGAATCCTGGTTTCAACTGGGATTAATCCATGTGAACGAGCTGTTTGCTGATGTCAACATTGTGAACAGAGCGCCCCATGTTGGCGGTGGGGTTATGGTAGGAGCAGGCAAAAGCTATGGACAACAAACACAAGGGGTTTGGATCACTACTGGCTGTAAGCGAACGAGTGCTGCGCGTTTGGAGCAATACTGGCTGTATCCAAGGCTCAGCCAATCATTTACAAAACAACAGAATGCAGCACTGCACGTGACTGAAGAAAGAAGAGACAACCAATTTACTAGTTACAGCATCAGTGCGTGTTCTGGAAAGTCAGCTTGCCAGTTACAGCAGCGTGTCCCCTGAACAATAACAAAGAGGTAACGTTAGGTGAGAAGCCTGACCACGGAGACGGGGATGAGAAGGTGATGGAGTGTACTTCATGAGCTGTAACCAAAAAACTGGAAAGTTTGAGTTTTTTTTTTTTTATATATATTTTTTTATTTCACCTTTATTTAACCAGGTAGGCAAGTTGAGAACAAGTTCTCATTTGCAACTGCGACCTGGCCAAGATAGAGCATAGCAGTGTGAACAGACAACACAGAGTTACACATGGAGTAAACAATTAACAAGTCAATAACACAGTAGAAAAAAAAGTCTATATACCTTGTATGCAAAAGGCATGAGGAGGTAGGTGAATAATTACAATTTTGCAGATTAACACGAGTGATAAATGATGGTCATGTACAGGTAGAGATATTGGTGTGCAAAAGAGCAGAAAAGTAAATAAAGAAAAACAGTATGGGGATGAGGTAGGTAAAAATGGGTGGGCTATTTACCGATAGACTATGTACAGCTGCAGCGATCGGTTAGCTGCTCAGATAGCAGATGTTTGAAGTTGGTGAGGGAGATAAAAGTCTCCAACTTCAGCGATTTTTGCAATTCGTTCCAGTCACAGGCAGCAGAGAACTGGAACGAAAGGCGGCCAAATGAGGTGTTGGCTTTAGGGATGATCAGTGAGATACACCTGCTGGAGCGCGTGCTACGGATGGGTGTTACCATCGTGACCAGTGAACTGAGATAAGGCGGAGCTTTACCTAGCATGGACTTGTAGATGACTTGGGGCCAGTGGGTCTGGCGACGAATATGTAGCGAGGGCCAGTCGACTAGAGCATACAGGTTGCAGTGGTGGGTGGTATAAGGTGCTTTAGTGACAAAACGGATGGCACTGTGATAAACTGCATCCAGTTTGCTGAGTAGAGTGTTGGAAGCAATTTTGTAGATGACATCGCCGAAGTCGAGGATCGGTAGGATAGTCAGTTTTACTAGGGTAAGTTTGGCGGCGTGAGTGAAGGAGGCTTTGTTGCGGAATAGAAAGCCGACTCTAGATTTGATTTTCGATTGGAGATGTTTGATATGAGTCTGGAAGGAGAGTTTACAGTCTAGCCAGACACCTAGGTACTTATAGATGTTCACATATTCAAGGTCGAAACCATCCAGGGTGGTGATGCTAGTCAGGCGTGCGGGTGCAGGCAGAATTCCCTGTTAGATTGCCAGAGAAATGTTGAGCATAATTTGCCAATTTATCTGATACAATTCGCCATAGTATTAACTGGTATACGACTCAAGTTGCTCCCGGACCCCGGCAATCTTTGTCAAATGTTAACGAACTAACCACTAGCTGTTAACTAATGTTTTCCCTCTACGGTACATGGTTAATTTTTTAGACTGCGAGAATTAGGTGAAAATGAGGCGTTGCTTTTTAGTGGATTCAGGGATCAAGTGTAGCTGGAGCTGGGCCTGGCTTAAGCTGGTACCACTATAGAGCTGAAAGGAACACCACACACTTTCCCTCTTTCTCACTTTTGCTGGCACATTGCAGAACAGATGTCCACCGGCAGAAAGTGTCCAATTTTAATAATGTGCAGTGTTGCCCAAAGACATTGTTTTTGTTGTGTTGAACTTGACAGTAACACACGTGTGTGTGTGTGTGTGTGTGTGTGTGAGGGGGATTATACTTTTTTTTAATTCAGTGAACGTTGTTTTTGCACATGTACCTTGCGAACATGATCGTCTATAGTGGACACTATAATAGAGCAAAAATAGAATGACTGTTTGTTTCATTCTATTTCTACTTTTGTTTTTTTCCCCAAGTGCAATATTTATGTGTGCGGTCACAAGTGTTCTATTATAAAGGCTGTCATGGCTAACTGAAATATTAGTGTATTGTTTTTTTCTCAAGACTTGAGTATCATTTGCAGTTAAGTCTAGACAACAAATAACATTGGATTGCTTGCTTAACATTTTTTAGCTGTAAGTTGGGTTCACATTAACCACTTTATTTTACACACAGAGACTGATCATGTAGATCATATTCTTTGTTGTTTAATTAGTTAACCTGCATTTCCCCCTAGCATGGATTTTTTTGCATGTTTTGCGTGTCACCTTTTTGGGCCCTCAGCAGTTTGCGTCCCTGATCTGTACACGATTGGTGGCCTGCATACTCACCAGATATGTCACCCATTGAACATGTTTGCGATGCTCTGGATTGCTGTCTACGGCAGTGTGTTCCAGTTCCCGCTAATTTCCAGCAACTTCGCACAGCCATTGAGGAGTGGGACAAGAGTCCACAGGCCTGATCAACTCTATGCGAAGGATGAGGCAAATGGTGGTCACATCAGATACGGACTGGTTTTCTGATCCAGCCCCTACTTGAAAAAAAAAAGATATCTGTGGCCATCAGATTCAAATCTGTATTCCCAGTCATGTAAAATCCATAGATTAGGACCTAACGAATGTATTTTAATTGGCTGATTTCCTTGTGAACTGTAACTCAGTAAAATCTTGCATGTTGCGTTTATTTTTGTTCAGTGTAGAAAACAGATTACTTTCATGTTAATTCAAGATTAGCTATCAAATCAAATGTATTTATATAGCCCTTCAGCTGATATCTCAAAGTGCTGTACAGAAACCCAGCCTAAAACCCCAAACAGCAAGCAATGCAGGTGTAGAAGCACGGTGGCTAGGAAAAACTCCCTAGAAAGGCCAAAACCTAGGAAGAAACCTAGAGAGGAACCAGGCTATGAAGGGTGGCCAGTCCTCTTCTGGCTGGGCCGGGTGGAGATTATAACAGAACATGGCCAAGATGTTCAAATGTTGGCTTTTCATAGCCGATCATTAAGAGTATCTCTACCACTCCTACTGTCTCTAGAGAGTTGAAAACAGCAGGTCTGGGACAGGTAGTACGTCCGGTGAACAGGTCAGGATTCCATAGCCGCAGGCAGAACAGTTGAAACTGGAGCAGCAGCACGGCCAGGTGGACTGGGGACAGCAAGTAGGCGTCATGCCAGGTAGTCCTGAGGCATGGTCCTAGGGCTCAGGTCCTCCGAGAGAAAGAGGGAATTAGAGAGAGCATACTTAAATTCACACAGGACACCGGATAAGACAGAAGTACTCCAGATATAACAGACTGACCCTAAATCTGTCTGGGAACCAAACCAGACAGGAAGATCACGTCAGTGACTCAATCCACTCAAGTGACGCACCCCTCCTAGGGACGGCATGAAAGAGCACCAGTAAGCCAGTGACTCAGCCCCTGTAATAGGGTTAGAGGCAGAGAATCCCAGTGGAGAGAGGGGAACCGGCCAGGCAGAGACAGCAAGGGCGGTTCGTTGCTCCAGAGCCTTTCCGTTCACCTTCACACTCCTGGGCCAGACTACACTCAATCATATGACCCACTGAAGAGATGAGTCTTCAGTAAAGACTTAAAGGTTGAGCACGAGTCTACATCTCTCAAATGGGTAGGCAGACCATTCCATAAAAATGGAGCTCTATAGGAGAAAGCCCTGCCTCCAGCTGTTTGCTTAGAAATTCTAGGGACAATTAGGAGGCCTGCATCTTGTGACCGTAGCGTACGTGTAGGTATGTACGGCAGGACTAAATCAGAAAGATAGGTAGGCGCAAGCCCATGTAATGCTTTGTAGGTTAGCAGTAAAACCTTGAAATCAGCCCTTGCCTTAACAGGAAGCCAGTGTAGGGAGGCTAGCACTGGAGTAATATAATCACATTTTTGGGTTCTAGTCAGGATTCTAGCAGCCGTATTTAGCACAAACTGAAGTTTATTTAGTGCTTTATCCGGGTAGCCGGAAAGTAGAGCATTGCAGTAGTCTAACCTAGAAGTAACAAAAGCATGGATTACTATTTCTGCATCATTTTTGGACAGAAAGCTTCTGATTTTTGCAATGTTACGTAGGAAAAAAAAGCTGTCCTTGAAACAGTCTTGATATGTTCGTCAAAAGAGAGATCAGGGTACAGAGTAACGCCGAGGTCCTTCACAGTTTTATTTGAGACGACTGTACAACCATCAAGATTAATTGTCAGATTCAACAGAAGATCTCTTTGTTTCTTGGGACCTAGAACAAGCATCTATGTTTTGTCTGAGTTTAAAAGTAGAAAGTTTGCAGCCATCCACTTCCTTATGTCTGAAACAGAGGCTTCTAGCGAGGGCAATTTTGGGGCTTCACCATGTTTCATTGAAATGTACAGCTGTGTGTCATCAGCATAGCAGTGAAAGTTAACATTATGTTTTCGAATGACATCCCCAAGAGGTCAAATATATAGTGAAAACAATAGTGGTCCTAAAAAGGAACCTTGAGGAGCACTGAAATTTACAGTTGATTTGTCAGAGGACAAACCATTCACAGAGACAAACTGATATCTTTCTGACAGATAAGATCTAAACCAGGCCAGAACTTGTCCGTGTAGACCAATTTGGGTTTCCAATCTCTCCAAAAGAATGTGGTGATCGATGGTATCAAAAGCAGCACTAAGGTCTAGGAGCACGAGGACAGATGCAGAGCCTCGGTCTGATGCCATTAAAATGTCATTTACCACCTTCACAAGTGCAGCTTTCACATAAGTATGCAAATTGTATAATTTATGGACGTTTGTCGGCTATACTTTATGGTAATGCAGGAGGGCGGCGGTCATATAAAATTCCAGTTTGTGGCTGCCAATTGCCATAAGAAAACATGATTTTGTATCATTTACTAATTGCACAACTGTTGCAGAAACAGTAATGTGTTTGCTAACATGTTTGAATGAGTAGTGTGTTTTTTTTTTATACAATAACTGGTCAGTTGTCTGTCTGTGAAGAGAAATGACTGGAACATAAATGCCTAATGTGAACGTAACCATTACAAGTTCAGCAGTTATCATACGTTTGGACGTAGCTCATCACTACTGTACTTAGCATACCTCCTTATCACTACTGTACTTAGCATACCCCCTTATCACTACAGTACTTAGCATACCCCCTTATCACTACTGTACTTAGCATACCCCCTTATCACTACTGTACTTAGCATACCTCCTTATCGCTACTGTACTTAGCATACCTCCTTATCACTACTGTACTTAGCATACCTCCTTATCACTACTGTACTTAGCATACCTCCTTATCACTACTGTACTTAGCATACCCCCTTATCACTACTGTACTTAGCATACCTCTTTCCCTCAGCCTACGCTTATCACTGCTGTACTTAGCATACCCCCTTATCACTACTGTACTTAGCATACCCCCTTATCACTACTGTACTTAGCATACATCTTTCCCTCAGCCTACTCTTATCACTACTGTACTTAGCATACCCCCTTATCACTACTGTACTTAGCATACCTCCTTATCGCTACTGTACTTAGCATACCTCCTTATCACTACTGTACTTAGCATACCTCCTTATCGCTACTGTACTTAGCATACCTCCTTATCACTACTGTACTTAGCATACCTCCTTATCACTACTGTACTTAGCATACCTCCTTATCACTACTGTACTTAGCATACCTCTTTCCCTCAGCCTACTCTTATCACTACTGTACTTAGCATACCTCTTTCCCTCAGCCTACTCTTATCACTACTGTACTTAGCATACCTCTTTCCCTCAGCCTACTCTTATCACTACTGTACTTAGCATACCTCTTTCCCTCAGCCTACTCTTATCACTACTGTACTTAGCATACCCCCTTATCACTACTGTACTTAGCATACCCCCTTATCACTACTGTACTTAGCATACCTCTTTCCCTCAGCCTACTCTTATCACTACTGTACTTAGCATACCCCCTTATCACTACTGTACTTAGCATACCTCTTTCCCTCAGCCTACTCTTATCACTACTGTACTTAGCATACCCCCTTATCACTACTGTACTTAGCATACCTCTTTCCCTCAGCCTACTCTTATCACTACTGTACTTAGCATACCTCTTTCCCTCAGCCTACTCTTATCACTACTGTACTTAGCATACCTCTTTCCCTCAGCCTACTCTTATCACTACTGTACTTAGCATACATCTTTCCCTCAGCCTACTCTTATCACTACTGTACTTAGCATACCTCTTTCCCTCAGCCTACTCTTATCACTACTGTACTTAGCATACCTCTTTCCCTCAGCCTACTCTTATCACTACTGTACTTAGCATACCTCTTTCCCTCAGCCTACTCTTATAACTACTGTACTTAGCATACCTCTTTCCATCAGCCTACTCTTCTCACTACTGTACTTAGCATACCTCTTTCCCTCAGCCTACTCTTATCACTACTGTACTTAGCATACCCCCTTATCACTACTGTACTTAGCATACCCCCTTATCACTACTGTACTTAGCATACCTCTTTCCCTCAGCCTACTCTTATCACTACTGTACTTAGCATACCCCCTTATCACTACTGTACTTAGCATACCTCTTTCCCTCAGCCTACTCTTATCACTACTGTACTTAGCATACCCCCTTATCACTACTGTACTTAGCATACCCCCTTATCACTACTGTACTTAGCATACCTCTTTCCCTCAGCCTACTCTTATCACTACTGTACTTAGCATACCCCCTTATCACTACTGTACTTAGCATACCTCTTTCCCTCAGCCTACTCTTATCACTACTGTACTTAGCATACCTCTTTCCCTCAGCCTACTCTTATCACTACTGTACTTAGCATACCTCTTTCCCTCAGCCTACTCTTAACACTACTGTACTTAGCATACCTCTTTCCCTCAGCCTACTCTTATCACTACTGTACTTAGCATACCTCTTTCCATCAGCCTACTCTTATCACTACTGTACTTAGCATACCTCTTTCCCTCAGCCTACTCTTATCACTACTGTACTTAGCATACCCCCTTATCACTACTGTACTTAGCATACCTCTTTCCCTCAGCCTACTCTTATCACTACTGTACTTAGCATACCCCCTTATCACTACTGTACTTAGCATACCTCTTTCCCTCAGCCTACTCTTATCACTACTGTACTTAGCATACCTCTTTCCCTCAGCCTACTCTTATCACTACTGTACTTAGCATACCTCTTTCCCGCAGCCTACTCTTATCACTACTGTACTAAGCATACCTTTTTCCCTCAGCCTACTCTTATCACTACTGTACTTAGCATACATCTTTCCCTCAGCCTACTCTTATCACTACTGTACTTAGCATACCTCTTTCCCTCAGCCTACTCTTATCACTACTGTACTTAGCATACCTCTTTCCCTCAGCCTACTCTTATCACTACTGTACTTAGCATACCCCCTTATCACTACTGTACTTAGCATACCTCTTTCCCTCAGCCTACTCTTATCACCCTCCTTTGAGAGGTCTTGTAAGTATTTTGTTTTGTACTCAGTACAATCCAGAGGCATCCTGTTCTTCAAGCACAACAGTACTAAAGGGACCTTCTGTCCTCCACATGCCTCTTCTCTTCTAAAAATGTATCTGTGAACGTTCTGGGATATAAGAGGATGATTGCCTACGCAATGGGCTCTGACAGGTATTCTCCAGTTATCCTAGTTCACTAGCTACTAGGTGACCAACTCAGTGGCCTTGTTAGTGTCTGCTCTGAGATTGAAAAGTTGGTGTTTCGATCCCTGGTCAAGTCATACCAAAGACTAAAAATGGGACCTGATTATTCTGCTTGGCACTCGGCATTAGGGATATTGATTGGGGTTAGTGCCCTGCAACAGACTAGCATCATTATCCAGGGGGGGTACTTGTACATCCAGCTGCCACACGCTACAGAAACAGGAGATAGGCTCCTTCCTTATGGGTCGTTCTGACTCAGTCAAGGCTTAGTTACTAGGGCACTGGTCAAAAGATGTGCACGATTGGGAACAGGGTGTTGGGCTCTGGTCTTTAATAGTGCAGTACTTGTAGTAGTATTGCAGTAGAACCTAAATGTTCCCAAGGAGGGAAGTTGATATCACCAGTCCACAAGCATCAACAAAACACAATGTATAGGAACTATATAGCGAACAGGGTGACAGAAGTAGTACTCTACATTTCAGACCCTGACAGTAGGCCAGGGAGATCCTATATTCTGTCAATTATAGGATCTTTAAGCAAATTTGAAATTGTTCCCTATGTAGTACACTCCTTTTTAAATAGAATAGAAAATCATTAACTGATTCATGCCACATAGAACTTCCCCTGCCCGGACCCACTTCCTCTGCCCAGACCCACCTGATGTGCAACAAGCAGGCTTTTATTACAGGGTTACTTTGTGATTTTGGCAATGCAGCCCTTTCTCTACTTCCTCAGAGTCTGATGAATTCATGGATACCATTTTTTATGTCTCTGCATCCAGTATGAAAGAAGTTAAAGGTAGTTTTGAAAGCCAATATTAACTAGCGTTAGTGCAAAGACTGGAAATCTGTGGTATCTATCAGCATGCTAGCAGTTACCAAAAACCTCCAGTCATTGTGCTAATGCTAGCTAGCAACTTCCTTCAAACTGCACGCAGACATAAAAATTGTATCAACGAGTTAATCTGTTTGGGAAAGTAGATAAATGGACAAAATCCAAAATTATCCCTTTAACATGAGGAATTTAAGACCTCTCTCTCGCTCTATTATTCATTCTGATGAGGAGGGAAGAGCAGTCAAGAGGAGAACATATTGCAGCACACCTTGATATGGAGATGGTGTTTCTTAACTTCTCTAGGGAAGGGGGCAGCATTTGGAATTTTGGATGAAAAGCGTGCCCAAATTAAACTGCCTTCTACTCAGGTCCAGAAGATAGGATATGCATATAATTGGTAGATTTGGATAGAAAACACTCGAAAGTTTCCAAAACTGTTAAAATAGTGTCTGTGAGTATAACAGAACTGATTTGGCAGGTGAACACCTGAGAAAAATCCATTCAGGAAGTAATTTATTTTTTTTTTTTTTAGTTTTCTATTCGATGCCATTCCAGTGTCCATTGACTTAGGACTCAATTAGTTCATATGCCTTCCACTAGATGTCAACAGTCTTTAGAAATTGTTTCAGGCTTGTATTCTGAAAAATGAGGGAGTAAGAGCAGTCTGAATGAGTGGACCCTGCCGTGTCACAGAGCTTTTTCATGCATGCGACCGAGAGAGTGCCTTTCTTGTTTTTATATTGAAGACGTTATTGTACGGTTGAAATATTATCGATTATTTAGGCTAAAAACAACCTGAGGGTTGAATATAAACATCGTTTGACATGTTTCCATGAACTTTACGGACACAATTTGGATTTATTGTCTGTCTGTTGTGACTGCGTTCGAGCCTGTGGATTACTGAATAAAATGCGTGAACAAAACAGAGGTTTTGGATATAAAGATAGACTTTATCGAACAAAAGGAGTGCAACCATATGAAGATCATCAATGGTAAGTGATTAATTTGATCTATATTTCTGACTTGTGTAACTCTTCTACTTGGCTGGTTACTGTTTGTAATGATTTGTCTGCTGGGCGATGTTCTTAAATAATCGTAAGGTATGCTTTCGCCGTAAATCTGAATCTGACACCGTGGTTGGATTCACAAGAAGTTAATCTTTAAACCTATGTAAAATAGTTGTGTCTTTTCTGAATTTTTATAATGAGTATTTCTGTATTTGAATTTGGCGTTCTGCAATCTCACTGGATGCTCGCGCTCTAGCGACATACCCTAGATAGGTTAAAGTGTTCATCCTGCCAATCTAATGCAATGCATCTCAGTGCTAGCTGTGCACTAGAGATCCTGGTTCAAGTACAGGCTCTGTCTCAGCCGGCCGCGACCGGGAGACCCATGGGGCGGTGCACATTTGGCCCAGCGTCGCCTGGGCTAGGGGAGGGTTTGGCCGGCAGGGATGTTCTTGTCCCATCGCGCTCTAGCGACTCCTGTGGCGGGCTGGGGGCAGTGCACGCTGACACGGTTGCCAGGTGTATGATGTTACCTCTGACACATTGGTGCGGCTGGCTTCCGGGTTAGCGGGGGTTGTGTCAAGAAGCAGTGTGGCTTGGCTGGGTTATGTTTCGGAGGACGCACGGCTCTCAACCTTCCCCTCTCCCAAGTCCGTACTGGAGTTGCAGCGATGGGACAAGACTGTAACTACCAATTGGATACCACAAAACTGTACTGCTGTGCCTGATTCACACTATAGAGCCAAGCCAAGCTGTACTGGGCTGGCCCGGTTCCGCATCCACCGTAGCAGAGAATGGTTCAGTTTGGCCCTATACTAGGCATTACACATCTAGATTCTAAGTGAGCATTTCACGGTAAGCATTTCCTGTTGTATCCGGCACATGTGACAAATACAATTTGATTAGACTAATGACCATTGTTTTGCCACACTGTCTTGAACTGAGATCCATAAGCAATTATATATTTCTAATCTGAAATCAGATTAGATCTGGGTCAGTTTTTAGCACTGACCCAGATCAGGAGTAATATCGTGATCCAAGAGGACAGGAGGACATCGTGATCCAAACTCAGTTATGTGTTTACCACCTAATGATTGAGGTTAAGATTTGAGACGGGTAAAATAATCCTAGATCTGTGATTATGGGAAACTTTTACCCAAAGTGGAATAAGTCCCAACTCATTCAGGAAACTGATTTCAGCAATATGCCCTTTGGCTTGGAGTAGAGATACAGTGGGTGGGAACAGGTTTCTGTACTCAGACTCCATCTTATTACAGGGTCTAGAGCTTATCTGCGGATATAAGAACTCTGTAATGCACTCTTGACCTCAATGACTTGTCACAGCCGTGTGTGTCTGTCTGTAAGAGAAATAGAATCAAAACGATTTTAGGCAAGAGAAAAGGAAAGGACCTGTGAACCTCACATCATATAACTTACTATTGTTACAAAATCCCTATTTAAATAGGAGGGATTACCGTGGGAAAGGTAGAACACCGCTCCAAATCTCACTCATGAGAAAATGAGGGAAAGGCCATTTGTTTCCATAAATGGATTCACATGGCTGATCGACCCCCCCAGATGCAGAGCAGGGTGCAGGCAATCTGTTTCTAATAGGACTCCGGGTCAGAACAGCCCTGGACTGTCACTTTTTAGTCACAAACCATTGTCCAACCTCAAGCACGTTTTTCAGAATGATGCATCTCAAATAACACCCTATTACCTGTATAGTGGACTACTTTTGTCCAGAGTCCTATGGGCCCTAGTCAAAAGTAATGCACTATAAAGGGAACAGGGTGCCATTTGAGACGCATCATTATAAAAGATGTCCAACCTCCAGCACAATAGTTTGTGACTGAAAAGTGACTAACCATAATTTGTGCTTAGATCGATAGGAAGACAATAGATAAATTACCTCCAGTAACCTAAGTGAGCTTTGTTAGGAGTGGTTTCATATTAATTACTGGCATGAGTTCAGAATTTAGATGTTGTATGTGTGCATTTGCAAAGGAAAATGTAAGCCAGGAGAATTCCAAAATATCAGATAAAGTAGGAAACATTCTCTATCGACTGAAATCTATTTGGTGTTGAGTTTTCAGTTTTTTATTAGGATCCCCATTAGCTGTTGCGATAGCAGCAGCTACTCTTCCTGGGGTCCACACAAAACATGAACCATGAAATATTACAGAACATTAATAGACAAGAACAGCTCAAGGACAGAACTACATACCTTTAAAAACGGCACACACAGCCTACATTACAGTATCAATAGATACAAACTATCTAGGTCAAATGGGGGAGAGGCATTGTGCCGTGAGGTGTTGCTTTATCAGTTTTCTTTTATATGGTTTACTGTTCATTTTTGAGCAATATGCGATTGAAGAAAGTTCCACGCAATCATGGCTCTATATAATACTTGAATTTGCTCTGTATTTGGGGACTGTGAAAAGACCCCTAGTGGCATGGCTGGTGGGGTAAGTGTGTCAGAGCTGTCTGTAAGCTGACCATGCTAACAATATGGAATTTTCAACACATTAATGTTTCTTATAAGAAGAAGAAGTGATGCAGTCAGTCTCTCCTCAACTCTTAGGCAAGGGAGACTGACATGCATTGTAATTATATGAGCCCTCTGATTACAATGAAGAGCATCTGTTCTGGGCCAGCTGCAGCTTTACTCGTTTTTTCTTTGTGACACTTGACCATAATAACTAAGATGAGACCAAATTAGAGCCTGCAGGACTTGCTTTTTGGAGTGTGGTGTCAAAAAAAGCACAACATCTCTTTATTATAGACAGACCTCTCCCCAGATTTACAACCATTGAATCTGTGTTTTGACCATAACAGTTTACAGTCTAAGGTAACACCAAGTAATTTAGTCTCTTCAACTTGTTCAACAGCCACACCATTCATTACCAGATTCAGCTGAAGTCTAGTGCTTAGGGAATGATTTGTACCAATTACAATTCTCTTAGATTTAGAGATGTTCAGGACCAGTTTATTACTGGCCACCCATTCCAAAACTGACTGCAACTCCTTGTTTAGGGTTTCAGTGACTTCATTAGCTGTGGTTGCTGACAGGAACAGGGCCTTTGTAAATTATTCTGATCTCTTGACTTTTTCCACATTTTGTTAGGTTACAGTCTTATTCTAAAATTGATAAATAGTTTTTTCCCCTCATGAATCTACACACAATACCCCATAATGACAAGGCAAAAACTGTTTTGTAGAAATGTTTGATTATTTATTCATAATAAAACACTGAAATATCACATTTACATAAGTATTCAGACCCTTTACTCTGTACTTTGTTGAAGCACCTTTGGCAGCAATTACAGCCTCGGGTCTTCTTGGGTATGACACTACAAGCTTGGCACACCTGTATTTGGGGAGTTTCTCCCATTCTTCTCTGCAGATCCTCTCAAGCTCTGTCAGGTTGGATGGGGAGCGTTGCTGCACAACTATTTTCAGGCTCTGGTTGGGCCACTCAAGGACATTCAGAGACTTGACCCGAAGCCACTCCTGTGTTGTCTTGGCTGTGTGCTTAGGGTCGTTGTCCTGTTGAAAGGTGAACCGTCGCCACAGTCAGGTCCTGAGGGCTCTGGAGCAGGTTTTCATGAAGGATCACTCTGTACTTTGCTCCGTTCATCTTTCCTCAATCCTGACTAATCTCCCAGTCCCTGCTGCTGAAAAACATCCCCACAGCATGATGCTGCCACCACCATGCTTCACCATAGGAATGGTGCCAGGTTTCCTCCAGATGTGATACTTGGCATTCAGGCCAAGAGTTTAACATTGGTTTCATCAGACCAGAGAATCTTGTTTGTTATGGTCTGAGAGTCTTTAGGTGCATTTTGGCAAACTCGAAGCGGGCTGTCCTGTGCCTTTTACTGAGGAGTGGCTTCCATCTGACCACTCTACCATAAATGCCTGATTGGTGGAGAGCTGCAGAGATGGTTTGTTCTTCTGGAAGTTTCTCCCTTCTCCACAGAGGAACTCTAGAGCTCTGTCAAAGTGACCATCGGGTTCTTGGTCACCTCCCTGACCAAGGCCCTTTTCCCCCGATTGCTCAATTTGTCCAGGCAGCCAGCTCTAAGAAGAGTCTTGGTGGGTCCAAACATTGTTCATTTCAGAATGAGGGAGGCCACTGTGTTCTTGGGGACCTTCAATGCTGCAGAAATGTTTTGGTACCCTTCCCCAGATTTGTGCCTCTACTCAGTCCTGTCTCGGAGCTCAACGGACAATTCCTTCAACCTCATGGCTTGGTTTTTGCTCTGGCATACACTGTCATCTGTGGGATCTTATATACAGTACCAGTCAAAAGCTTTAGAACACCTACTCATTCAAGGGTTTTCCTTTATTTTTATTATTTTCTACATTGAATAATAGTGAAGACATCAAAACTATGAAATAACACATATGGAATAATGTAGTAACCAAATAAGTGTTAAACAAATCAAAATATATTTTATATTTGAAATTCTTCAAATAGCCACACTTTACCTTGATGACAGCTTTGCACACTCTTGCCATTCTCTCAACCAGCTTCATGAGGTAGTCACCTTGAATGCATTTCAATTAACAGGTGTGCCTTCTTAAAAGTTAATTTGTGGAATTGATTTCCTTCTTAATGCATTTGAGCCAATCAGTTGTGTTGTGATAAGGTGGGGGGGGGGGGGGGGGTATAAAGAAGATAGACCTATTTGGTAAAAGACCAAGTCCATATTATGGCAAGAACAGCTCAAATAAGCAAAGAGAAACAACAATCCATAATTACTTTAAGACATAAAGGTCAGTCAATACGGAAGATTTCAAGAAAGTTTCTTCAAGTGCAGTCCTAAAAAAACATCAAGCGCTATGATGAAACTGGATCTCATGAGGACCGCCACAGGAATGGAAGACCCAGAGTTACCTCTGCTGCAGAGGATAAGTTCATTAGAGTTACCAGCCTCAGAAATTGCAGCCCAAATAAATGCTTCAGAGTTGAAGTAACAGACACATCTCAACATCAACTGTTCAGTGGAGACTGTGTGAATCAGGCCTTCATGGTCAAATTGCTGCAAAGAAACCACTACTAAAGGACACCAATAAGAAGAAGAGACTTGCTTGGGCCAAAAAAACACGAGCAATGGACATTAGACCTGTAGAAATTTGTCCTTTGGTCTGGAGTCCAAATTTGAGATTTTTAGTTCCATGTGTCTTTAAGATGCGGTGTGGGTGAGCAGATGATCTCCGCATGTGTATTTCTCACCGTAAAGCATGGAGGAGGATGTGTTATGGTGTGGGGATGCTTTGCTGGTGACTCTGGGATTTATTTAGAAATTGAAGGCACAATTAACCAGCATGGCTACCACAGCATTCTGCAGTGATGCTCTATCCCATCTGGTTTGGGCTTAGTGGAACTATCATTTGTTTTTCAACAGGACAATGACCCAACACACCTCCAGGCTGTGTAAGGGATATTTTACCAAGAAGGAGAGTGATGGAGTGCTGCATCAGATGACCTGGCCTCCACAATCTCCCGACTTCCACCAAATTGAGATGGTTTGGGATGAGTTGGACTGCAGAGTGAAGGAAAAGCAGCCAACAAGTGCTCAGCAGATTTGGGAACTACTTCAAGACTGTTGGAAAAGCATTACATGTGAAGCTTGTTGAAAGAATGCTAAGAGTGTGCAAAGCTGTCACAAAGGCAAAGGGTGGCTATTTGAACAATCTCAAATATAAAATATATTTGTTTAACACTCATTTGGTTACTACATGATTTTATATGTGTTATTTGGGGCGGCAGCATAGCCTAGTGGTTAGAGTGTTGGACTAGTAACCGAAAGGTTGCAAGATTGAATCCCCGAGCTGACAAGGTACAAATCTGTCATCAACCAACTGTTCCTAGGCCATCATTGAAAATAGGAATTTATTCTTAACCTAGTGAAATAAATAAAAATGTCATGGTTTTGATGTCTTCACTATTATAGAAAATAGCATGAATAAATAAAAACCTTTGAATGAGTAGGTGTTCTAAAACTTTTGACCGGTAGTGTAGACAGGTGTATACCTTTCTAAATCATGTCCAATCAATTGAATTTACCACAGGTGGACTCCAATCAAGTTGTAGGACCATCTCATGGATGATCAATGGAACAGGATGCACCTGATCTCAATTTCGAGTCTCATAGCAAAGGGTCTGAATACTTATGAATACTGAATACTACTCACGTTTCAGGTAAGACCCAAAAGCAGACTGTGTTGAAGTAACAATGTTTATTACAGCAACAGGGGCAGGCAACAACAGGTCAAGGCAGGCAAGGGTTGATAATCCAGAGTAGTGGGGCAAAAGTACAGGATGTCAGGCAGGCTCAGGGTGGGCAGAAAAGGTCAAAACCGGGAAAAACAGGAACAATAGGCAAGACAGGAGCAGGGGGAAACACGCAGGTAGTTTTGATGAACAAAACAAACTGGCACAGACAGACAGAAAACACAGGTATAAGTACCCAGGAGATAATGGGGAGATGGGCAACACCTGGAGGGGGGTGGAGACCAGCACAAGGACAGGTGAAACAGATCAGGGCGTGACACTTATGTTTATAAGGTATTTCTGTTTTTTGTGTTTAAAAAATGTGCAAAAAATTCTAAAGAACAGTTTCCGCTTTGTCATTATGGGGTATTGTGGGTAAATTGCTGTGGAAATTGTTTTTTTTTAAAGTCAAGGGGTCTGAATACATTCCTACAGTACTGTATATGGTTGAATCATCAGCATACATGGACACAGGCTTTGATTAATGCCACTGGCAGGCTTATTGGTAAATATAGAAAAGAGTGGAGGGCCTAGAGAGCTGCCCTGTGGTACACCACTCCCTACATGTTTGACATTAGAGAGGCTTCCATTAAAGAAAACCCTCTGAGTTATATTAGATAGACAGCATCTGAATAAACGATATGGCAGAGATTGAAAATCCATAACACATACAGTACCAGTTAAATGTTTGAACACACCTACTCATTCCAGGGTTATTCTTTATTTTTACTATTTTCTACATTGTAGAATAATAGTGAAGACATCAAAACGAAGAAATAACACATGGAATCATGTAGTAACCAAAAAAGTATTAAACAAATCTAAATATATTTTAGATTCTTCAAAGTAGTCACTTTGCCTTGATGACAGTTTGCACACTCTTGGAAGTAGCTTCCATGTCAGTTGTCATTATTGATCAATAACAATAATTTTTCCATCTCTCACACACTAACTTTATAAAATTCAAACTTACAACACTTTTCTTTCATTATTGTTTTACTTATTCATGAATAAAATGGCTCACTATTCATTGTTGGCATTTCCTGCCTAAGTTTGCCCACTTTGGCCATGAAGTAATCATTAAAAAAATAGGCAACATCAAAGGGTTTTGTGATGAATAAGCCATCTGATTCGATGAAAGATGGAGTTGATTTAGTTTTTCTGGTCAGCATCCTGGAGTCGCGTCTTCTCTCTTTCCATTGAGACTGGTGTTTTTCAGGTATTATTTAATGAAGCTGCAAGTTGAGGACTTGTGAGGCGTCTGTTTCTCAAACTAGACACTCTAATGTACTTGTCCTCTTGCTCAGTTGTGCACCAGGGCCTCCCACTCCTCTTTCTATTCTGGTTAGAGCCAATTTGCGCTGTTCTGTGAAGGGAGTAGTACACAGCGTTGTACGAGATCTTCAGTTTCTTGGCAATTTCTCGCATGGAATAGCCTTCATTTCACAGAACAAGAATAGACTGGTGAGTTCCAGAAGAAAGTTACTTGTTTCTGGCCATTTTGAGCCCGTAATCGAACCCAAAAATGCTGATGCTCCAGACACTCAACTAGTCTAAAGAAGGCCAGTTCTATTGCTTCTTTAATCAGGACAACAGTTTTCAGCTGTGCTAACATAATTGCAAAATGGTTTTCTAATGATCAATTAGCCTTTTAAAATGACAAACTTGGATTAGCTAACACAATGTGCCATTGGAACACAGGAATGATGGTTGCTAATAATGGACCTCTGTACGCCTATGTAGATATTCCATAACAAACCTGCCGTTTCCAGCTACAATAGTCATTTACAACATTAACAATGTCTACACTGTATTTTTGATCAATTTGATGTTATTTTAAAGGACAAAAAAAGCTTTTCTTTCAAAACAAGGACATTTCTAAGTGAAGACCAACTTTTGAACGGTAGTGTATATGGAAACACTATCACGCATTTCACACACTGTCACACCCTGATCAGTTTCACCCGTCCTCGTTATTTTCTCCACCCCCTCCAGGTGTCTCTTGTTTTCCCCAGTGTATTTATCCCTGTGTTTCCTGTCTCTCTGTGCCAGTTCATCTTGTATGTTTCCAAGTCAACCAGCGTTTTTCCCGTTCTCCTGCTTTTTGCATTCTCTGTTTTTCTAGTCCTCCCGGCTTTGATCCTTGCCTGTTTCTGGACTTTGTACCCACCTGCCTGACCATTCTGCCTGCCTTGACCACGAGCCTGTCTGCCACTCCTGGACTCTGATCTGGTTTTGAACTTTTTGCCTGTCCACGACCATTCTCTTGCCTACCCCTTTGGATTAATAAACATTGTAAGACTCCAACCATCTGCCTCCTGTGTCTTTATTTGGGTCTCACCTTGTGCCTTGATACACACATTATTTAGATACTGACTGTTAGCACTTGGTGGCCTATAGCAACACCCCAAAACAATAGGCTTTAGATGAGGCAGATGAACCCACAACCACAGCACTTCAATAACACTTGACTTGAGATCTTCTCTAAGCATTACAGGGAAATGGCTCTGAATAAACACTGAACAAATATAAACACAACATCTAAAGTGTTGCTCCCCTGTTTCATGAGCTGAAATAAAAGATCCCAGAAATGTTGAGGAATATTTCTGTCTGTAATAAAGCTCTTTTGTGGGGAAAAACTCATTCTGATTGGCTGAGCCTGGCTCCCCAGTGGGTGGTCCTAGCTTCTAAGTGGATGGGCCTATGCCCTCTCAGGCCCACCCATGGCTGCACTCCTGCCCAGTCATGTGAAATCCATAGATTAGGGTCTAATTAATTTATTTCAATTGACTGATTTCCTTATGTGAATTGTAACTCAGTAAAATCTTTGAAATTGTTGCATGTTGCGTTTATATTTTTGTACAGTATATATAGTGTCATGACGTTGGCCTGGGGGGATAGGTTTGTGACAGTCATAAATACCTCTTCCCCCCTTTTTCCTCTCTCTAACCTACTGAGGTTACATATAAAAAGCCCTTGGTTAACATAGAGATTCTGGGAACATCAGTAGGTGGGGGGAAATTAATTATATTATGGTAATCCGAACAATTGAACATATGCAGTGGTACTTAATGAATATGATGTCAGTTCGGTTGTCATCTGAGACATTCTCATCAATGATAAGATGACATAAACTCTACAGTGGAAAGTCTACACATCAGAGTTATCAGATTCACATGGAATTGTTGTTCAATTTAAATGTTTGAATATGAAATTATTTGTGATGGGATGAAATGTGATTTTAGTTTCTAAAATGTGAGATGTGGGTTTTCATAAGTTAGGGCTGTTCACTCAGTGGCCCCCCTCTGTGAAGAGACATGGGCGAAAAAACTTTTCAAACACGCCCTATTCTCCCTTCCTATATAAAGCCTTGACGACAATAGAACTTCCTGTTCCGATGAGGTAGGATGACGATCCTATGTCAAAATGGTTCAGAACGAAGCCAACATCAGCATGAGCTTTGGTTGCGAATGGTATGAACTTTGAACTCTTATTCACTGCAGAAGTGATAGCTCCTAGCTGTTGAGTTAGCGACCGCAGCTGCAAATGCAGGTTAGGAAGGAACAGACATAGTATGCCGTCTATCGCAGAACGATGTTGTTGATACTACAACGTATCCAACTACAACGTATCCAATTGACAACCAGAGGCATTCTTCAAAGGACTCGGTTTGGCAACACGGCCTTCCATCTACCACCAACCTACTGAAGTGCAGCTCAGAGTAAATATTTATTGCATTTTCCTTTTCCAAATGGGCGGTAATTTAGAATGCACAAGAGACTGTATTTACGATAGCACAGCTTCTCCCTTTGTTACTCAGTCTTCCCGCTCTTTCACTCAAACCCAGCCCTTTTCTTTTGTGTAACAAGCTGTCATATCTGTTCCACCTACTAGGGATGTTTTACTTTATGACGCAATTTGTAATCAAGTGATGATTTAATTATGTGTATGTGTAATTCTGTGTGATTAGTTAGGTATTTAGTAAATACATTATTAATCCCAATTTTGTATTGCTGATTCAAATTGTTAGCCAGGGTTCTTGCAGATAACCAAGAATTTACAACTTTCAGATGAGACTGAAGTAAGATGAAGATTAATGTTGACTGCTATGGATGTAAAATATTACTAGGTCTTTAAGAGTTTATTTGGAAGATATCAGCTCTATAAATATTATTTTGTGGTGCCCCAACTCTCTAGTCAATAACATTTACATGATTAGCTCAATCAGGTGATATTAATTACGGAGAAATTATTTTATAGAATAGCAAGTCATATCACATAATCCGGCATAGCCAAAGACACGACAATAGCAACACCTCCCCCATAAGCATTTCTGTCTCTTCTATAGATGCTATATCCTTGTATTGCTACTGCTGTATCATCAAAGGAATTATCTTAGTGAGTCTCAGAAATGGCTAATATATGAATATTATCTGATGTTAACAAGTTATTGAGTCTAAGGCTACATACAATATTTTAATATGGGCTATTTTGAGCCCTTTCCTGGGTAGCTTCTCACAGATAGACAATCTGTTTGAGGATGTACCACGGTATGCACATAAGGTAGGTACCTCATTTGTTATGTGAGTGAGTAGGCTACTTTTCTTCATTTTATGTTAATTTAGAAAATCCTTTTATTTGTTACATTCTAACAGCCAGTTATCTACCTTTTATAGGGTGACTAGAATTATTAAACTAGACTATTCTCTGGTATATTGTCTGTGTTGTAATGAGTCATATTAGAACACACCAGGAAAGGAGAAGTGGAGCACAAGTGCATTCACTTCACTGTTAACATACTGCCTTGGCAGTCGAGAAGCAATGATTTGCCTCCTCTAGGCCTTTCCTTTCATTGTCTCCTCTCCTCATCTCCTCTCATTATCTCCTCATCTCCTCTCATTGTCTACTCTCCTCATTTCCTCTCCTCATTTCCTCTCATTGTCTACTCTCCTCAGCTCCTCTCCTCATCTCCTTTCATTGTCTCCTCTCCTCATCTCCTCTCTTTGTCAGCTCGCCTCATCTCCTTTCTTCATGTAATTTTATTGTCTCCTCTCCTTATCTCCTCTCATTATGTCCTCTACTCATCTAATCTCATTATCTCCTCTCCTCATCTTCTCATCTCCTCTCATTGTCTCCTCTACTCATCTCCTCTTATTGTCTCCAATCCTCATCTCCTCTGTTTGTCTCCTCTGCTTGTTTCCTCTAGTCTCCTATTGTCTATTCCCTTTCATCCACACTGATATGAAAGATCTGGACAATTCAATTGTTTCTCCATTTTGGCCAAGGTTTTCTGCAGAATTCAAGATCATGCTAGCCCACTGAGCTAAAACCTAGATGTCAGCTCTGAGTGGGAGCTAACATGAGCAACACAATGTTCAGGTGTGGAACAAAGGTTACTCACCATCCCAGCGTAGTTCACAGAACCAGCGTAGTTCACAGAACCAGCTCCAGCAGGAAGAAAGTGAGGTGCTCATTAGTATTGGACCTCAGAATCAGTGGCCTTTAAGAGGCATCAGCAGTGACAATGGACCACAGTCTCTCCTTCTTGTCCCTTGCATGCACACACACACGCACACACACACACACACACACACACACACACATCACACATCACACATCACACACACACGGACGGACGGACGGACGGACGGACGGACACCAATCTCTTGTCCCTGCCTAACATCCGCCTCCTGTATGAAGAGCTCAACTCTGGCCGGGGACTTGAAATGGGTAATTCAGCCATAACATTAGAATTTGCTGTCCTATTTTCCTCATTTAGCGCCTCGTTCCGACACTCAGAATCTTTAATGTGTTGAATCACATATCCTCAAACAGGGCAGCTGGAATTTGAGACAACTGTCCCTCCCTACCCCTCATCCTATTCCCTCTACCTATTTCTTGGCCCCTTCCGCCTGCATAGAGAACATTCTGTGGGGGTGACTTTACTTTATCAATTGTGTAAAAAAGGATCATTATCAGATGGTAATAAGACATTATAAAAGGCTCATGAAAGACTTATAATGTATCTGCATTATAATGCATTATACCTGCAGGCTTTCAGTATAGTGTTGACAATTGGTGTTCTGGTTACTACTATTGTTCAGTAGAATTCTGTAATTATATCATCACACTTTCAAATTCCCTCCAACTTTTGGAGAAAATTGAACAATCACAGTCAAAAATTTCCTCCAACGTAGTGTATTGATCATACCTCTCAAAAGACCAACAAGTTTGATAGAAATCTATTCCTGAGAATAAAGCAATACATGCATTGTTTGACATCAAGTCAATAGCCAGCTAAATGAAGTCAAGAGAATTGAAGTCAAGAGAAGTGCACGGCCAGGCAGATAGGAGTGCTGGGCTGGAGTAGGCCACGGACAGCCATAATTGATTTAACTCGTCCAAGTGCCAAAAGACAAAATACTGTCAATGAGTCTCCCTTTATGTATCAACATTCCCAGAGTCCCCTGCTGCTGACCCACGCCTGAGAAATGCAGTGTTTATTTACTGACACACAGGAATTTGTTTGATTCTAGTTTCTGTTTCTGAATTGTTCAACCGTATGACTGTGCCAAGTTCTTCTTAACTGGCTGGAACAGACGGAACACACAAAGACTGTAAAAGCTGTATTCCTTTCTTTTAACGGTGAATTAGAAATGTACAATGACACCGGGATAATGTGGCAGTGTGTGTGTCACACTGATAATGTGTCTCTGTGGAATGAATGTGCCATGCTCTGCTGAGTCAAATATTAACGTGAGGAGGAAGTGAAACGTGAGGGAGGGGGAGGGGGGCTGGGGACGACAACAAGATGATTAAGCACAACCTGTCTGACAGGTTTATCCTAGCCTAACCACATCACAACAATACCCAAAGACAAAGTGAAGGTTTCCGTGTGTGTAGATACGTGTGTGTAGATGTGTGTCTAGATGTGTGTGTAGATGTGTGTTTAGATGTGTGTGTGTGTGTAGATGGGTGGGTAGACGTGTGTAGATGTGTGTGTAGATGGTTGACAACTCAACATAATCACAAGAGACTATAGTATATAGAGTATATACTCCTATTTCAAACTGTTATCGCTCCCTCTTTCCCTCTCCCCCTCTCCCTCTCTCCCCCTCTCATTCCCCCTGTCCCTCTCCTGTTCCCTCTCTCCCCCATTGCCCTTCAGACCAAATGGATGACTGCTGTGGCATATCAAACTGTTGTGGTACACATGACTGTGTTATGCCTCTGCCAGATTCATTCAACAGGGAAATACAAGGAAACACTCAGAAGAATCCATGCCTCAGTCCATCTCAAAGTGCACTGGATTTATAAGCACATAAGAGCATTGGCATACCACAGTCATACTGTGTACCACAACAGTTTGAAATGCCACAGCAGTCATTCAATTGGTCTGAGAGAGAGAGAGAGAGAGAGAGAGAGAGAGAGAGAGAGAGAGAGAGCGAGAGGTAAGAGGCCCTCAATGGAAAGATAGCTTGTTGAAATAAATCTTTGGATTTCACTGTTTCTGTCCTTAACAATAACTGTTTTTAATCATGCTGTCTCTCCTTCTCATTCTCTCTGTCATTATGACGCTCTCTCACTCTCACTCGCTCACCCTCATTTTCCCTCTCTCCTTCTCTCTCTATTCCCCCCTCTCCCTCAAGCTCTCTCTCTCACACTCACTCCACACACACACACACACACACACACACACACACACACACACACACACACACACACACACACACACACACACACACTCCACACGTACACACACACTCACTCAGTGGCCCAGACACGCGCTTCCCTTTGGCATCCGCCGGTCCCCGTGAGGTGCCCACACACTCCAGACACACACAGAGGCCCTGTTGTCCTGCCCCAGCCCCCAACCACACAGAGACAGACTGGGAATCAGTAATCACATCAAACACAGTGACAGGCCTCACAGAGATGGAGCAAGAGCTCTCTGTCAACAGGGGATAAAGTTTTAGATGAGGGTTATTCACTCACTATTCAGTATAGCTACTCTCTTTAGGTGGATAGGTTTACAATAAGATGTGATATTGTCAGGTTAGTCATGGTCTGTATTCATTATGTCTTAGAAGAAGAAACATCCTGTATGATGAATACATAATATCTTGCTTAGTCAGTGTGGATAGTTTTCAGGTGTATGTACATTTTAACAGTCAACGAAAATCATCCTTATCATCATCATCATGAAAATATCTCAACATTAATATGACCAGCCCTTATCAATCAATGCAACATGAGTTGACGCCTTCTCTGCTGAAGCGCCTGCCCTTTAACGACGTTTTTTTCTACCCGTCACATTTTTTTCACTCCATTTTAACGCGGAAGTCAGTGACGCATATAGTCTACTGTACATTCAGATGCAGATGGGGGCTATGAAATAAACAAAACATCATCGCCATTTAGGTCGGGAGAAAGCGGCGGTGAGTGTTCATTGTTTTGTTCTGCACGTTGCGTACATTTTGAACTGGGATTTGAGCATTTCATCACCGCGGAGCACCTCAGTAAATTATCTGGCTACATTGTAACTGCTGCGTCTTTTATAAAATAATTCTTCCTGAGACGACGCGTGGCTTGATGGACTAGTTTGGACCATACAATTGTGTTAATATCTGCATTTCACGACCGCTGCTGTAGCCTACAGAAATACATAACTGTCAGCAATTCTACAACATACGGAAGTATTACAAATACGGTGGGTGTGATATTACTTAAAATATTATATGAGCGAAATGTGGACGCAGAGCGAATCAGCTGCTTTATTCTGCATAATAGGCTATTAATTTCAACTAGCGCCAGGCTACATAGGTATTCTTGCTGTTTTTCATTTAATTTGCACAATATTTCCGTCACACATTCATTTCCTCTTTGGGAATGCAACCACTAGGTATTCCAGTGTTGACATGAATAATGTTTTATTTGTGAAAACGTGAGATAATCCAGATGAAATATTCTAGGATAGGAGAACATGAATCATATTGCGCTGTTCTTTAGTCTATCATCAAGTATATTAGATCAACTATGGGACGGTGAAGGGATGAGAATGTAGCTTTCATTTTCATATTTCATTATCTGTAATCAAACCTTCACAAACTGCGCGAGCCTAAACTGCGCTGCTGTTGCGCGATCGCGATAGCCAAGCCTACAAAGGGAAGGTTTGTTTCATTGTATAGATCTGACGTTTTACCTAGCATATCTCCAATTATTATGTTTATTGCGAATCGTGTACCTTATGTAGTTAATAGACAAAAGCCTAATGAGTGTGTTTCTTTTCTTGGTCATGTGGTTCCAGCATAGACATTCCGGTCACCATCCGGTCTCTTTCGAAACTGCCCGGTCCCCAGTAGGTAATAAACAGAGAGCGGGTCCCCGGTAGGTAATGAACAGGGAGAGAGAGATGCGATCGATAGGGTGCAGCTGTAGTAGCCCATCTTGACTCATGGGCACAGAGTGATTTGATTTGTGTGTGGATTGCTAGACATCCTAGGAGCCTATTGGATTGCATTGATAAGTATTTATGCAGAATGGGCAGGTTTAGGAACTAGCTTGTGGTTTCATTTGAGCGATAATGGTGAGAGAGGAAATAGTGAATGTTGTAGATACATTTATGATCTGGCATCATTATTCTGAGCAGATCTTTCTTTCTCTCTGTATGTCCTCAAATGAACTCATCTTCTCTCTCAAGTTTTCTTTCCTTTTTACTTCAGTATCACTTCATCATGATGAACGGTTGGATCCGTTTTTCTTCTTTGCTGCCACTAAACTCAATTTCCCACCAATGCATTTACTGCAGTGCTTTGGACTTCATCAACCTCAATTGGATCCTTATTCTTGTACAAATTTCTCAGACTCCTTGTATTTTAGATAGGTGGGTGTGTTTGCTCGCGTGTAGGCTATGCATCCATGTGTGAATGCGTGCCTGTGTAAGTCGCTGCTCTGTATAAGAGCATCTACTAAATTACTTAAATGTGAATGTCATGTGTAAGTGTGTGCGAGTGGGCAATCTTGTGTGCGCTGTGTTTTGTGTACAGTACTGCAACAGGCTAATGAACAAGCCTGATGTGTTCTGTGTACAGTATAGTCCAGTACTTTAACAAGCAGGGTATGTGTGTGTTACATCACACCAGCAACAGGTTACATCGTGACGGCAGTAACAGGAACAGCGGCATCTAGTGGGAAAACCGTGGTACTTTCACACTAATTTATGGTAAAATAATGCAAGCGACTTCAATGGCTAATATCTCTGAATGGGGGAAAACATCACCAGATTCACAGGGAATAGATTGCAAATGATGAAGAAGCAATACTATAAGCCACAGCTCCATACTACTTGTCAAACAGAGCTGATAGTGTATACTGGTTGTTGGGGTGGGGTTGATGTGGGGGTCCGTGGCTTTGATCATTTTATTGGATTCCTCTTACTCAATGGTAGGAAGACGTTTGGCCAATATCGGATGTTGGGTACTATATTTATTGAATATTATGTGAATCCTAAACATTTAAAGGGTGAATTTGAGTGCAATCAATTATCTTAATCTCTCTGAGATCAAATTACATTTCAACAAATAAATGTTTCAGGAATGTTAATCCGATCTGTTTCTAGCTACAGAAATGATTTCAGAACAATCTGAGATGGTGGGTGTCAATCCTCTTTCTTTTTCTTATTGCTCTCTTGTATCTTGAGTAGCATGCAGGCATACACCTGCATAACACAATGTCTCCTGTGGTGGGGCCTTACTGGAACGAATACTGCTGCTATCTGTCATCTGTCATCATGGGAATACCTGCTATACTGTAGTTGGCTTTCTCAAAACACTGTGGACACCGTCACTGTGGAGTTTCTGATTGCTTTCTGTTGGTTAAAAATATGTATTTGACCAAATGTGTGAATGTGCAGTGGGGATATGTAGTCCTGTGTCTATTTACAGAAAGCATATGGTTATATAATGGGTCATAGCATTATTTATTTGAGACTATTCCATTGGTCTTAAAGGGTGGCGAACAGCCCATCTGGCCTGGCTTTGCTCTGCTGTTCTCTTCAGCTGTGTGTTCTCTCCATACAGTATCAGCTTGCTGTCGTTGTGTTAAAGCTAATCTATCCTGGGATGATTGTCAACAGTCCGTATAGTCAGAGGGGTTTTAAGTCAAACCAAGAGGTCCAACAAGCCAGTACTTCCATAAGAAACAGAGTAAAGTAAACTCAGGCAGTTGTGTTGTATTGTATTTGTTTGAATTTAGGCAGCAGTTTGTCCATGAGTTTGTCCATGAGTGCAGCTGCCATGACACTTGTGTGATCACAGAGGGGTTTCCATTGGGTAGACATCTTGGTAATTGATTATCTTTGTTAAACCTGTCAGACCTCCTTACAAACGTAAGAGGAGAGAGACCTGTCAAGAGACAGAGAGAGAAATTATATTTAAGCTTCCCAATTAAGAAGCTAAATCAGGAGAAAGCCCTGTCACATCTGTCAATGAACGTGGTGAAAAAACGACAGGGGAGAAGAGAGAAAGCCAAGCGACTTTCTACTGTTTGCTATGAAATCAATTCATAATTCGTTCTCTTAGAGGTGCGTTTTGAGGAGAGTAATTTTATCCAATTAACTATTAATCTTCCTTTTTTTTTACTCTGTCACTAGGGTTACCATATAACTGTGTAACTGATAGTTATGGATGAATAATGTCATGAAAAAAACAAAAATATCGTAATGGTTAAAAGAAATCATACAAAAATGAATAGCTGACTGAAGATGGGACAGCCGGGCATTTGTATGGCAATTTGACTGGTAAACTCATGGTGGTACACTTGAAATGGCTGCCTGGTATTATAATGCAAACATTTCAATGTTAATGTAGAATGATCATTCAAATTATGTTAACTGATGTGGTCATGCAATGCACTGTAGTTTTTGTAGTCAGTTGCATTGAATCAACAAATTACAACACATATTGATGGGTACACTTCATGCTTTTACTTCCTGCTTCCTCCTCGCAATGGCTGCCAGTTCACCCATTACTCCATCATTGACTTGAATGAGGATGCCCGTTCTATTCATTCTATTTCTATGGCACAGGCAGTCAGGAGCGGAGGAAAGAAGAGGAAAAATGGCCAATTACCTTTATCCAAAATTCCATGACCATCACAGCCCTAGGTGTGACACAGTATGGTGGTGATTCTTAAGAATGTCCTTGCAGTTAAAAGTGAGTTTGGAGTAGCAGTAGATGTATTTGTCAGTTATCACTCATTCCCTATTGTGTTCATTTAAATAGAAGTAGGTTTTTAAACCAAATTAATTGTGGGTAGTGAGGACAAGTAGACTATTTCCTAGAAAGCCCTTGCCTTTTCAGGAAATGCACTCAATAATAATCATCTTTATATGGATTTTTACCAGGTGCAACATACATTTGCAGCTCTTTTGGCTTCAATCATATTTGGCTTGTCATATTTAATCAACGTCAAACTATGGCTGTCTTTCAAAATGCCCACTTGTGTTTCTGTCTGGAGTGTATAGCGAGTATGTATGTCAACTGTCATTTTTCAAGTGTGATTCCAAACATGTTTTATTTTTAAATTGTTCAGGAATAAGGCATCACAATACACACTAAATACTGACCTATCTCTCCCTAATCTCCTTTTCATCCTCATCATCTTCAACATTAGTTTGTGTCTGTAGAAGAGCATTTCCTCTTATGAGAACTCATGTTCAGGAGAGGACTGTATAAAATGTAGTCAGGAGAGGACTGTATAAAATGTAGTCAGGAGAGGACTGTATAAAATGTAGTCAGGAGAGGACTGTATAAAATGTGGTCAGGAGAGGACTGTATAAAATGTAGTCAGGAGAGGACTGTATAAAATGTAGTCAGGAGAGGACTGTATAAAATGTAGTCAGGAGAGGACTGTATAAAATGTAGTCAGGAGAGGACTGTATAAAATGTAGTCAGGAGAGGACTGTATAAAATGTAGTCAGGAGAGGACTGTATAAAATGTGGTCAGGAGAGGACTGTATAAAATGTGGTCAGGAGAGGACTGTATAAAATGTGGTCAGGAGAGGACTGTATCAAATGTGGTCAGGAGAGGACTGTATAAAATGTGGTCAGGAGAGGACTGTATAAAATGTGGTCAGGAGAGGACTGTATAAAATGTGGTCAGGAGAGGACTGTATAAAATGTGGTCAGGAGAGGACTGTATAAAATGTGGTCAGGAGAGGACTATAAAATGTGGTCAGGAGAGGACTGTATAAAATGTGGTCAGGAGAGGACTGTATAAAATGTAGTCAGGAGAGGACTGTATAAAATGTGGTCAGGAGAGGACGGTATAAAATGTGGTCAGGAGAGGACTGTATAAAATGTGGTCAGGAGAGGACTGTATTAAATGTGGTCAGGAGAGGACTGTATAAAATGTGGTCAGGAGAGGACTGTATAAAATGTGGTCAGGAGAGGACTGTATAAAATGTAGTCAGGAGAGGACTGTATAAAATGTAGTCAGGAGAGGACTGTATAAAATGTAGTCAGGAGAGGACTGTATAAAATGTAGTCAGGAGAGGACTGTATAAAATGTAGTCAGGAGAGGACTGTATAAAATGTAGTCAGGAGAGGACTGTATAAAATGTAGTCAGGAGAGGACTGTATAAAATGTAGTCAGGAGAGGACTGTATAAAATGTAGTCAGGAGAGGACTGTATAAAATGTAGTGAGGAGAGGACTGTATAAAATGTAGTCAGGAGAGGACTGTATTAAATGTAGTCAGGTGAAGACTATATAATATCCTCTCTAGTCAGGAGAGGATTGTTTATGGAACATTCCAGGGGTTTCAAAGGCTCTGATGAAATTTGTGTCGAATCAAGAGAATTTACTCTTATCAGAAGTCATGGCCAGGGCAGGATGTTGTACACTATAAAACTTTCCAGTGGGTTTTCTGAGGCTCTAATAAAGTCAATGAGTCTTTATAACTGAGTTAACAAGATGTTTTACTGTGTGGGTGTTCTCTCTCTCTCTCTCTCTCTCTCCTCATTTTCCACTTTCAAAGTCATTCTCTTTATGTATCTCTCCTTGTTCTCTCTCACTGTCCATCTTTCTGTAGACTGGTGTCTCATCACCAGTCTAAAGAAGCTTAGTTGTGCACACAAGGGCAAATTCCTCCTGTTAGTCTTTCAAGCCAGTCCTTTTTGATTGTTCATGAAAAATATGTAGATTGAAACAATCGTGTGACACCCCATCGTGTGACCAGAGTATCCATTATATTGACCAGATACTCAAGTGGCTACTCTAACATTTAAAATAATAATAATAATAGATCTATTCTGAATTGAAAGTCAGTTTGCCTGGGTACCAGTCTCTTTAGCTAATCCACTCCCTGTACTCCATATCAAGTGTGAAAGGCAATGACAAGAAGTGCTAAGGACTGGAATGTTAGATAAAGAGACTGGTGCTCAGACTGGAAGGCATTTGTGAGGAGGCAAGATCAGGTGGGACCTTTCTAGCCAATGAGAGGGCAGATACAGTTGAAGTCAGAAGTTTACATACACTTAGGTTGGAGTCATTAAAACCCGTTCTTCAGCCACTCCACAAATTTCTTGTTAACAAACTATAGTTTTGGCAAGTCGGTTAGGACATCTACTTTGCATGGCACAAGTCATTTTTCCAACAATTGTTTACAGACAGATTATTTCACTTATAATTTACTGAATCACAATTCCAGTGGGTCAGAAGTTTATATACACTGAGTTGACTGTGCCTTTAAACAGCTTGGAAAATTCCAAAAAATTATGTCATGGCTTTAGAATCTTCTGATAGGCCAATTGACATCATTTGAGTCAATTGGAGGTGTACCTGTGGATGTGTTTCAAGGCCTACCTTCAAACTCTTTGCTTGTGCCTCTTTGCTTGACATCATGGGAAAATCTAAAGAAATCAGGCAAGACCACATAAAAAAATTGGAGGTGTACCTGTGGATGCATTTAAAAAAAAATGTATTTATTTCACCTTTATTTCACCAGGGAGGCCAGTTGAGAACAAGTTCTCATTTACAACTGCGACCTGGCCAAGATAAAGCAAAGCAGTGCGACACAAACAACAACACAGAGTTACACATGGAATAAACAAACATACAGTCAGTAACACAACAGAAAAAATCTATAAACAGTGTGTGCAAATGAGGTAAGATAAGGGAGTTAAGGCAATAAATAGGCTGTAGTGGCGAAGTAATTACAATTTAGCAATTAAACACTGGAGTGATAGATGTGCAGAAGATTAATGTGCAAGTAGAGATACTGGGGTGCAAAGGAGCAAAAAAAACTAAATCAATATGGGGATGAGGTAGTTGGATGGTCTATTTACAGATGGGCTATGTACAGGTGCAGTGACCTGTGAGCTGCTCTGACAGCTGATGCTTAAAATTAGTGAGGGAGATATGAGTCTCCAGCTTCAGTGATTTTTGCAATTCATTCCAGTCATTGGCAGCAGAGAACTGGAAGGAAAGGCGACCAAAGGAGGAATAGGCTTTGGGTGTGACCAGTGAAATATACCTGCTGGAGCGCGTGCTACGGGTGGGTGCTGCTATGGTAACCAGTGAGCTGAGATAAGGTGGGGCTTTACCTAGCAAAGACTTATAGATGACCTGGAGCCAGTGGGTTTGGCGACAAATATGAAGCGAGTGCCAGCCAACGAGAGCATACAGGTCACAGTGGTGGGTAGTATATGGGGCTTTGGTGACAAAACGGATGGCACTGTGATAGACTGCATCCAATTTGCTGAGTAGAGTGTTGGAGGCTATTTTGTAAATGACATCGCCGAAGATAAGGATCGGTAGGATAGTTAGATTTACCAGGGTATGTTTGGCAGCATGAGTGAAGGATGCTTTGTTGCGAAATAGGAAGCTGATTCTAGATTTAATTTTGGAATGGAGTTACTTAATATGAGTCTGGAAGGAGAGTTTACAGTCTAACCAGACACCTAGGTATTTGTAATTGTCCACATATTCTAAGTCAGAACCGTCCAGAGTAATGATGCTGGACGGGCGGGCAGGTGCGGGCAGAGATCGGTTGAAGAGCATGCATTTAGTTTTACTTGCATTTAAGAGCAGTTGGAGGCCACGGAAGGAGAGTTGTATGTCATTGATGCTCGTCTGGAGGTTAGTTAACACAGTGTCCAAAGAAGGGCCTACCTTCAAACGCAGTGTCTATTTGCTTGACATCATGGGAAAATCAGAAGAAATCAGCCAAGACCTCAGAAAAAAAATTGTAGACCTCCACAAGTCTGGTTCATCATTGGGAGCAATTTCCAAATGCCTGAAGGTACCACGTTCATCTGTACAAACAATAGTACGCAAGTATAAACACCATGGGACCACGCAACCGCCATACTGCTCAGGAAGGAGACACGTTCTGTCTCCTAGAGATGAACGTACTTTGGTGCGAAATGTGCAAATCAATCCCAGAATAACAGCAAAGGATCTTGTGAAGATGCTTGAGGAAACAGGTTAAAAATTATCTATATCCACAGTAAAACGAGTCCTATATCGACATAACCTGAAAGTCCGCTCAGTTCGGAAGAAGCCACTGCTCCAAAACTGCCATGAAAAAGCCAATCTATGGTTTGCATCTGCACATGGGGATGAATATTGTACTTTTTGGAGAAATGTCCTCTGGACTGATGAAACAAAAATAGAACTGTTTGGCCATAATGACCATCGTTATGTTTGGAGAAAAAAGGGGGAGGGTTGCAAGCCGAGGAACACCATCCCAACTGTGAAGCACGGGGGTGGCAGCATCATGTTGTGGGGGTGCTTTGCTCAGGAGGGACTGGTGCACTTCACAAAATAGATGGCATCATGAGGGAGGAAAATTTAGGTGGATATATTGAAGCAACATCTCAAGACATCAGTCAGGAAGTTAAATCTTGGTCGCAAATGGATCTTCCAAATGGACAATGACCCCAAGCATACTTCCAAAGTTGTGGCAAAATGGCTTAAGGACAACAAAGTCAAGGTATTGGAGTGGCCATCACAAAGCCCTGACCTCAATCCCATAGAAAATGTGTGGGCAGAACTGAAAAAGCGTTTGCGACCAAGGAGGCCTTCAAACCTGACTCAGTTACACCAGCTCTGTCAGGAGGAATGGGACAAAATTCACCTAACTTATTGTGGGAAGCTTGTGGAAGGCTACCTGAAATGTTTGACCCAAGTGAAACAATTTAAAAGCAATGTTACCAACTACTAATTGAGTGTATGTAAGCTTCTGACCCACTGGGAATGTGATGAAAGAAATAAAAGCTGAAATAAATTATTCTCTCTACTATTATTCTGACATTTCACATTCTTAAAATAAAGTGGTGATCCTAACTGACCTAAGACAGGGCATTTCTACTTGGATTAAATGTCAGGAATTGTGAAAAACTGAATTTAAATGTATTTTGCTAAGGTGTATGTAAACTTCGACTTCAACTGTACGCTTGTGAACAACAGGCACAAGTCCGATATAGTGTTTTTTGTCAAAGTTGCCTTGATGTCACGTGTCCTACTCATCAGTACACTCAAAACAACTTAAGCAAGAAACTTCTATTCAATCAAATAAGCCACACGTAGCAAATAAGCCATTTACATTTTTTGTTAATCAAATTCGACACTTCATTGACCTCCATAAAAACTCCTTGCTTGGTGAGCGAAAAAAACGCCACCTGCTGCTTTGCCTCTTCCTCTCTGGTGTGACTCACACATTTCAGTAAATTACTATAGGTCACACCTCTGTCCAATCAATGTAATTTAGTAAATGCCGGATCTCTATGGCAAGAGACATATTTCACCCAAGTTTCGTCAAAATCAGGCCAGTGCTGTCTGAAATATCGTGAGTCAAACAAAGACCGATCCACAGTCCCCTCCCATGATTTCATTTAGGGAGACAATGAGAGAAATATTGACTCAGACACACACACACACACACACAGCTTCTTACCCCTCTGTGTGGTTGTGTCCCGATAATCTCCCGAAGTGTGCACTTGTTCACTTCCCTTCATGGATTTGAAAGGAAATGACTGGTACTATGTAAGAAATATGGTGGGAACTCCCTCTAGCCCATGCCTACACCAATCTAAATCCTTGACATTTTTGGGGAGTAGTGAACGAGTGCAAACTTCAGGAGAAAGGAGATATTATTTGGATGCAACCTGTGTCTTCACTGTGATTATGTCACTGCTTTTATGAAGAGACATTTGCTATGTGTTATTTTTTCTCCACTATGATCAGACTGGCAGCAGCATTAACTATGAGGCGGCAGCATTAACTATGAGGCGGCAGCAATAATATCCTCTACGGCACATATGTCAGAGTCAAGGCCCGCGGGCCACATCCGGCCCGCAAGAAGGTTTTTTACGGCCCCTGGGATGATCTTGATTTATTATTAGAACCGGCCCGCAGCAAGCCGGCAGCCCGCAGATCTTTTACACGCACCAATACTACATTTCCCACAATGCAAAGGTGACGCACCGAGCAGTAGGCTGCTTCATTTCAATATTTATTGGCACAGCAGTCGTCAGCATCACAGTAAAATTAACTTTCAGATACCCATCAAAAATGGCAAAACGGAAGGTGGATACTGAGAACCGGGGGTTTCAAACAAGGTGGGAGTCGGAGTATATGTTCACGAAGGTAGCTGGAAAACCTGTGTGTCTTCTGTGTGGAGAAAGTGTGGCGGTACTGAAAGAGTATAATCTGAGACGACATTATGAAACGAAACACGCGGACAAAAACAAGAATATGGACATGGAACAAAGGCTACAAAAGGCAGAGGAATTAAAACGAGGCCTCAAATCTCGACAGGCTCTGTTCAAAAAAGAGATCGCTAAATCAGCCCGGCCATTTACGGAGGGGGATTTCATCAAAAACTGCATGATTAAAGTTTGTGACGAAGTTTGCCCAGAAAAAAGGCAACTCTTTTTAAATGTGAGTCTGAGCAGAAACACCATTGCCGAGAGAGTAGACCAGTTGTCCATCAATCTAAAAGAGCAGCTTGTGAAAAAGGGAAAAGATTTTATTGCATATTCCTTGGCTGTGGATGAGAGCACCGACATTTCTGACATTGCCCAGTTGTCAATTTTCATCCGCGGAGTGGACTCCAACCTAAGCGTGACAGAGGAGTTTTTGGCTTTACGTCCTATGCATGGCACAACTACGGGGCATGATTTGTATGAAGAGGTGTCAAGATGTGTAAATGAGATGGAGCTGCCTTGGGAAAAACTCGTGGGTTTGACAACCGACGGAGCACCTGCGATGTGTGGACACAGGAGCGGACTGGTGGCGAAGATACGGGAAAAGATGCAAGAGGAAAACGCGACAGGTGAGCTGACAGCTTATCATTGTATCATACACCAGGAAGCGTTGTGCGGTAAAGCCTTGAAAATGGAGCATGTAATGAGCATCATCACGCGCACAGTTAACTTTATCAGAGCCAAAGGTTTGAGTCACCGCCAGTTCAAGGCATTTCTGACGGAGTTAGAAACGGAGCATGGTGATTTGCCTTATCACACAGAGGTGCGATGGCTAAGCCAGGGAAAGGTGCTTCAAAGATGTTTCGAGCTTCGTGAGGAGATTTGTCTGTTCTTGGACAGCAAAGGGAAAGACACAACACAACTCCGAGACGAAATGTTTCTGTGTGAAATGGCTTTTCTGTGTGACATTACGAGTCATCTGAATGCAATAAACTTGCAGCTGCAGGGTCGGGATCGTGTCATCTCTGATATGTACAGTACAGTGAAGGCATTTAAAACCAAACTGACTCTGTGGGAGACGCAGATGCGGAAAGAAAATTTGAGCCACTTTCCCAGCTGCCAGACCATGAAAGAGAAGCTCTCTACCAGTGCGTTCCCGAGCACACAGTTGGCTGATAAAATAGGTATGCTTGCCGCTGACTTTCGACGCCGATTTGCTGACTTTGAAGCACAAAAAAGCAGGTTGGAACTGCTCGGTAACCCATTTGCTGTTGACGTGGAAAGCTCACCACCAAACCTCCAAATGGAGTTGATTGACCTCCAATGCAATGATGCACTGAGGGCAAAATATGCGGCAGTGGGTGCTGCGGAGTTCGCCCGTTTCCTCCCCGGCACAATGCCCCAGCTGCGCATCCAGGCTGCTCAAACGTTGTCTATGTTTGGCAGCACATACCTGTGTGAACAACTGTTTTCTTTGATGAACCTGAACAAAACATCACACAGAAGTCGACTTACTGCTGAACACCTCCACTCAATTCTGAGGATTTCTTCAGCTCAGAGCCTTACCCCGAACATTGATGAACTTGTGGAAAAGATGGGACACCACCAAGTATCACCCTCAACCTCAAACAAGTGAACATTACTGTGCAATCACATATTTAGAGTTTTTACTCAGTTCAAGTTTAAAAGTTAAAATTTAATATTTGTTTTCACTGCATGTTACTTCTCCTTAAACAAAGTGTTGTTTTTGATTAATAGATTGTTGCACTTTATTTTTTTGTATTTCAATCCAATTATATTTTAAAAATATTTCAGTTGAGTGGATGATAGAAAATTGCTATTATTGTTTTTTCTTTGAAGTAAATTTAGCCCACTTTTGCTAAAATAGAAAATATAGTCTACTGATGGTGCCTTGAATACCGGTTTCTTTCATTTAATGTTCATGTTATGGGGATATTTATATAAAGGAAATTTGTCTTTTGTGTCTGTTGAAAATTAAAGATTACTGACAGAGCCATAAGAAAATATTGCTTTATTTATCTGATCATATTGTAATATATTTGTTAGGTTTTCAGTAGGTTCAATTAGGTTCACTAGACTATATGCGTCATTTAAAAATTTTTCAATGAACATTCGAACAGTCCGGCCCTCGTCTTGTAGCTGATTTTTTTATTTGGCCCTCCGTCCATTTGACTTTGACACCCCTGCTCTACGGGATAGGTGTCCCTAAACCGGGACGGTTGTTGCTAACGTGTGTTAATGTGACCAGAGTGACGTTGTATACAACAGCTAACTGTCCGGGACATAGACATGTCTTCTACGGGCAGAAACCTTAAATTATTGTTCATCTAACTGCAATGTCCAATTAACAGTAGCTATTAAAGTGAAATACCATGGAGAGTGCATGACAACAAAACACTAATCACTGCAACCGGTTTGATACATTCACCTCTGAAGGTGAACAATGTACTTACATTAAGTAATCTTGCTCTGATTTGTCAACATGAGGGTCCCAGAGATAAAATGTAGCATAGTTTTATTTGATAAAATACATTTTTATGTTCAAATGTAGGAACTGGTGTCTACAGTTTGACCCCACTGCTGTCTCTGGCTCCACACCCACCCCGCCCGGCCATCTAGATGTGTGAAAGTTAGTGTATAAGCTAATGATGCATCATGTATGACATTCCTGGGAGTGTGTAAACTTGCATTTTGTATTACCATAGCATTTTTGTATGTTCTCTATAGTTATGATTCAGAGGGGCTGGATTAGATGTGGAAGACACATTTCAATTGAAGGCATTCAGTTGTACAGCTGACTAGGTATCCCCTTTCCCTCTACGGTTGACCTTGCTCAATAACAAGGCTTTGTCTGTACATAGTCCAAGTGTTCCTTCATTTTGGTTCAGTCACAGTGGTCAGGTATTCTGCCATTGTGTACTCTCTGTTTAGGGCCAAATAGCATTCTAGTTTGCTCTGTTTTTTTGTAAATTCTTTCCAATATGTCAAGTAATTATCTTTTTGTTTTCTAATGATTTGGTTGGTTCTAATTGTGTTGGTGCTCTGGGGTTCTGTTGGGTCTGTTTATGTTTGTGAGCAGAGCCCCAGGACCAGCCTGCTTAGGGGACTTCTCTAGGTTAATCTCTCGGTAGGTTATGGCTTTGTTATGGAAGGTTTGGGAATTGCTTCCTTTTAGGTGGTTGTAGAACTTAACTGCTCTTTTCTGGATTTTGATAATTAGCGGGATTCGGCCTAATTCTGCCTTGCATGCATTATTTGGTGTTTTACATTGTACGCATAGGATTTTATGCAGAATTCTGCATGCAGAGTCTCAATTTGGTGTTTGTGAATTCTTGGTTGGTGAGCGGACTCCAGATCTTACAACCATAAAGGGCAATGGGTTCTATAACTGTTTCAAGTATTTTTAGCCAGATCCTAATTGGTATGTCAAATGTTATGTTCCTTTTGATAGCACAGAAGGACCTTCTTGCCTTGTCTCTCAGATCATTCACAGCTTTGTGGAAGTTACCTGTGGCGCTGATGTTTAGGCCAAGGTATGTCTAGTCTGTCTCACTCTCTGTCTCTCTTGCTCTCTCTCTCTCTCTCTGTCTAGCTGGGAAATGAAGTATTCTCTTTGAAACATATCTGCTCTTTCCAGATTAGGTTAGGGCTCTTTCCCGATTAGGTTAGGGCTCTTTCCCGATTAGGTTAGGGCTCTTTCCAGGTTAGGTTAGGGCTCTTTCCCGATTAGGTTAGGGCTCTTTCCAGGTTAGGGTTAGGGCTCTTTTCAGGTTAGGTTAGGGCTCTTTCCAGGTTAGGGTTAGGGCTCTTTTCAGGTTAGGTTAGGGCTCTTTCCCGATTAGGTTAGGGCTCTTTCCAGGTTAGGTTAGGGCTCTTTCCAGATTAGGTTAGGGCTCTTTCCCGATTAGGTTAGGGCTCTTTCCAGATTAGGTTAGGGTTCTTTCCAGATTAGGTTAGGGCTCTTTCCAGATTAGGTTAGGGCTCTTTCCCGATTAGGTTAGGGCTCTTTCCCGATTAGGTTAGGGCTCTTTCCAGATTAGGTTAGGGCTCTTTCCAGATTAGGTTAGGGCTCTTTCCCGATTAGGTTAGGGCTCTTTCCCGATTAGGTTAGGGCTCTTTCCAGATTAGGTTAGGGCTCTTTCCAGATTAGGTTAGGGCTCTTTCCCGATTAGGTTAGGGCTCTTTCCCGATTAGGTTAGGGCTCTTTCCCGATTAGGTTAGGGCTCTTTCCAAGTTAGGGTTAGGGCTATTTTCAGGTTTGGGTTAGGTTATAGGGATCTTTCCAGGTTAGGGTTAGGTTAGGGCTCTTTCCAGGTTAGGGTTAGGTTAGGGCTCCTTCCAGGTTAGGGTTAAGTTTGGGTTCTTTCCATTTCAGGGTTAGGTTAGGGCTATTAGGTATGTTAGGGCTCTTTGCAGCTATTGTTACAGTTTTCAGCAATTTTGGAAATGGCAAAATAATGTGATAAGAGTTCATTAGATGAGTCAAAACTGACTAAAGTAAGCAGTGTGCTTTTATACAGATTAATTCACATACTGTAGCTTTCAGTATGCAGGATGACTGTGAGGAAGCAAAGCTAGCCAATAGAAAAGCCTGTAAACCGCTCTGTGTGTGTGTGTGTATGTGTGTGTGTGAGTGCGTGTTGGCAACTTTGGTGTTGCCAGTATTTTCCTCTAAAGTAACTCAATCTTCCCCGGCCCTGCTCTGTGCTCCACTATGTCTGCCTGTGTACTGTTCTCTAAAGTAACTCAATCTTCCCCGGCCCTGTTCTGTGCTCCACTATGTCTGCCTGTGTACTGTTCTCTAAAGTAACTCAATCTTCCCCTGCCCTGCTCTGTGCTCCTCTATGTCTGCCTGTGTACTGTTCTCTGAAGTAACTCAATCTTCCCCTGCCCTGCTCTGTGCTCCACTATGTCTGCCTGTGTACTGTTCTCTAAAGTAACTCAATCTTCCTCTGCCCTGCTCTGTGCTCCACTATGTCTGCCTGTGTACTGTTCTCTAAAGTAACTCAATCTTCCCCGGCCCTGTTCTGTGCTCCACTATGTCTGCCTGTGTACTGTTCTCTAAAGTAACTCAATCTTCCCCGGCCCTGTTCTGTGCTCCACTATGTCTGCCTGTGTACTGTTCTCTAAAGTAACTCAATCTTCCCCTGCCCTGCTCTGTGCTCCTCTATGTCTGCCTGTGTACTGTTCTCTAAAGTAACTCAATCTTCCCCTGCCCTGCTCTGTGCTCCACTATGTCTGCCTGTGTACTGTTCTCTAAAGTAACTAAATCTTCCCCTGCCCTGCTCTGTGCTCCACTATGTCTGCCTGTGTACTGTTCTCTAAAGTAACTCAATCTTCCTCTGCCCTGCTCTGTGCTCCACTATGTCTGCCTGTGTACTGTTCTCTAAAGTAACTAAATCTTCCCCGGCCCTGTTCTGTGCTCCACTATGTCTGCCTGTGTACTGTTCTCTAAAGTAACTAAATCTTCCCCTGCCCTGCTCTGTGCTCCACTATGTCTGCCTGTGTACTGTTCTCTAAAGTAACTCAATCTTCCTCTGCCCTGCTCTGTGCTCCACTATGTCTGCCTGTGTACTGTTCTCTAAAGTAACTAAATCTTCCCCGGCCCTGTTCTGTGCTCCACTATGTCTGCCTGTGTACTGTTCTCTAAAGTAACTCAATCTTCCCCTGCCCTGCTCTGTGCTCCACTATGTCATGCTTGTGTACTGTTCTCTAAAGTAACTCAATCTTCCCCGGCCCTGCTCTGTGCTCCACTATGTCTGCCTGTGTACTGTTCTCTAAAGTAACTCAATCTTCCCCTGCCCTGCTCTGTGCTCCACTATATCTGCCTGTGTACTGTTCTCTAAAGTAACTCAATCTTCCCCTGCCCTGCTCTGTGCTCCACTATGTCTGCCTTGTCTACTGTTCTCTACAGTAACTCAATCATCCCCGGCCCTGCTCTGTGCTCCACTATGTCTGCCTGTCTACTGTTCTCTACAGTAACTCAATCTACCCCTGCTGTGCTCTACTATGTCTGTCTAACAGTGAATATTGATCCTCTCTAATAGCTTCTCTCTTTCTATGGATGATGTCAGACCCCCAACCGCTATCCTAGCATCCCTAGAGCACCTGCAGTGGAAAGAACTCTGTGGTGGTTGGAATGTAGGACAACAGTTTTTGTCCCTGAATGTTTTCGTAAAGGCGGTTTGCACAGCCCCCCGAATCACACTGATAGGAGCTAGGCAGGAGGTGATTAGCAGTAGTGGGCTGCATTTATATAGCGCTTTTGACAAAGCCCGAAAACACTTCGCATTATGCCTATATGGGGGATAATTCATCCCATTCCACTACCGATGTGTGGCAACCACCTGGGTGATGCGTGGTGGACAGAATGCTCACCAAACATGGGCCATGGTAGCTGAGAGGAGAGAGAAATGGTAATGGTACGCAATGAAACTGGAAAAAGTTGAAGGCCCCATAGATTACCTGGGCAGAAGTGCTGGCTCAGCTAGAATGGATGGGGAGTAGTGATACATTACCTCTCTTTTTTGATTATGCACTGTACATTACCTGTCTCTGGATGATGATGTCATTATGGTCGTTGTGCTCCTTCAAGGTTTCAGGCTTTCGGTTTTGTGGCCCTGAAAATAGCCGTTCTGCTTTACACAGAGGCCTTTTCATTCATTGTGGATGTATACACTCTTAGAAAAAAGGGTTCCAAAAGGGTTCTGTGGCTGTCCCCATTGGAGAACCCTTATTGGTTCCCTGTAAAACCCTCCATGGAAAAGGTTCTACATGGAACGCAAAAGGGTTTTACCTGTATCCAAAAGGGTTCTACATGAACCCAAAAGGGATTCTTCGAAGGGTTCTCCTATGGGGACAGCCGAAGAAATCCATTTGGTTCTAGATAGCACTTTTTTTTAAAGATTTGATTAACACACATCACTTGCGTTTTGAAAGGTAAATTCATAGGTGGACACTTTATTTGATTGAACTTTAATTCATCCAGATTGGCCTCATTACAATACAATGATTAAATCTATTTAAAATGTTTCACAACTGACCTGGTAGACTTGATAAACAGCATAGTACTGTGCCTTTGAATTTAAATCCATGGGGAAAAGCTTTAGGCAGAACTTTGAAATCACTGTGGACTGGAACTACTGCAGATAAAGAGCTTTAGGCAGAACTTTGAAATCACTGTGGACTGGAACTACTGCAGATAAAGAGCTTTATACAGAACTTTGAAATCACTGTGGACTGGAACTACTGCAGATAAAGAGCTTTATACAGAACTTTGAAATCACTGTGGACTGGAACTACTGCAGATAAAGAGCTTTATACAGAACTGTGAAATCACTGTGGACTGGAACTACTGCAGATAAAGAGCTTTATACAGAACTTTGAAATCACTGTGGACTGGAACTACTGCAGATAAAGAGCTTTATACAGAACTTTGAAATCACTGTGGACTGGAACTACTGCAGATAAAGAGCTTTATACAGAACTTTGAAATCCCTGTGGACTGGAACTACTGCAGATAAAGAGCTTCATACAGAACTTTGAAATCCCTGTGGACTGGAACTACTGCAGATAAAGAGCTTTATACAGAACTTTGAAATCCCTGTGGACTGGAACTACTGCAGATAAAGAGCTTTATACAGAACTTTGAAATCCCTGTGGACTGGAACTACTGCAGATAAAGAGCTTTATACAGAAATTTGAAATCACTGTGGACTGGAACTACTGCAGATAAAGAGCTTTATACAGAAATTTGAAATCACTGTGGACTGGAACTACTGCAGATAAAGAGCTTTATACAGAACTTTGAAATCACTGTGGACTGGAACTACTGCAGATAAAGAGCTTTATACAGAACTTTGAAATCACTGTGGACTGGAACTACTGCAGATAAAGAGCTTTATACAGAACTTTGAAATCACTGTGGACTGGAACTACTGCAGATAAAGAGCTTCATACAGAACTTTGAAATCACTGTGGACTGGAACTACTGCAGATAAAGAGCTTTATACAGAACTTTGAAATCACTGTGGACTGGAACTACTGCAGATAAAGAGCTTCATACAGAACTTTGAAATGTGGACTGGAACTACTGCCGATAAAGACCTTTATACGGCGTCCAGAAGTCCATTCTTACAGGCCTCTACGGAAAAACATTCCCATAATGAGGAAAGTACAAAGGACTGCAAAGCATAACACGCATGCACACAAGGTGACTTTATGAGTGTAAACAGAGATGGTATTCTGTGTGAACAGCGATCATCATCATTCCTTATTGCTTTAGTGTGTTTTCTGAAGATGGTCTTAACTGAACAGTGTGTCCTGTTACACAGCACACAGAAGCATGCCAGCTTGTGTTTGACCATCAATGAGGTTTACAGGCTGATACACATGTACAGCAGGAGTTAGTTATCTTTGGAAACATATAATGAAAGACGTGTGTGATTATAAAGTATTTTACTGTACTTCAATACAGACCTGTGTCAATGATGATATTAAACAAATGTATTTGCTAGGTTTGTTGACTACAGTGAGATAAGGATGTGGTTCAAACAACCCCTGCCACACATCGCTCTTTATTAATCAGTTCTGTTGTCTTGGAAATGATGAGGGGAGGGATGAGAGAGAAGGAAGAGAGGAAGAGGGGTGGAGTGACTTCATTAGGAACCCTCTTGACTTGACATGTCAAAGAAGGTTCTGGAATCCTCACCATCTGTCTCTCTATCTGAGCCAGCTTTACCAGCTTATGGCTTCTGTACCAGTACTGAGTCTTTAACACTTTTCTTTGAAAAGAAACACAGCTTAAAGGCTAGAAGAAAATGCTTGTCTAAGACGTGATATGAAATATAGCATAAAGGGTACAGAAGAATGACATTTTTTTTCTGGTTTCACTTGAAAGAAAAAGTGACATTTCTTTGCAAGTCAGGGCAGCTAACTTTGCAAGCAGTAGGCTACTTCCTCATTCTCTCTCTAACAGGAATACAAATTGCTACAGGGCTTTGTTAAGCCACAGATAAAAGTATAATTCTTGCATTTTTCAACGCATTTATGGAGGACTATATCGCATTTCTATCTGGGACATGCTAAGCCCTTTATCTAATTTTTGAACTCTGCACTGTCTGACTGTGTACAGGGCCTTGGGAAAGTATTCAGACCTCTTGACTTTTTACACATTTTGTTACGTTACAGACATATTCTAAAAATGATTCAATTAAACCATTTCCTCAGAAATCTACACACAATACCCTATACATAGCGAAATCAGGTTTTTAGAAATTATTGGAAATTTTATTTAAACCTAAAAACAGAAATACCTTATTTACATAAGTATTCAGACCCTTTGCTATGAGACTCAAAATTCAGCTCAGGTGCATCCTTTTTCCATTGATCATCCTTGAGATGTTTCTACAACTTGATTGGAATCCACCTGCGGTAAATACCTAACTAATCACACAGAATTACACATACACATAATTAAATCATCACTTGATTACAAATTGCGTCATAAAGTAAAACATCCCTAGTAGGTGGAACAGATATGACAGCTTGTTACACAAAAGAAAAGGGCTGGGTTTGAGTGAAAGAGCGGGAAGACTGAGTAACAAAGGGAGAAGCTGTGCTATCGTAAATACAGTCTCTTGTGCATTCTAAATTACCGCCCATTTGGAAAAGGAAAATGCAATAAATATTTACTTTGAGCTGCCCTTCGGTAGGTTTTTATTTCACCTTTATTTAACCAGGTAGGCAAGTTGAGAACAAGTTGAACAGGTTGGTGGTAGATGGAAGGTCGTGCTGCCAGACCGAGTCCTTTGTTCTTTGAAGAATGTCTCTGCTGGTAAATTGGTACATTGTAGTAACGTTGTTGTGTGGTAGACGGGATACTCTGTCTGTTCTTACCTAACCCTTGTTTGCAGCTGCTGTTGCTACCTCAACGGCTTGGAGGTATCAATTCTGTAGTGAATAAGAGTTCAAAGTTCATACCATTTGCAACCAAAGCTCACACTGATGTTGGCTTTGTTCTGTAGTTATTATCTGAACCATTCTGACATCGGACCGTCGTCCTCACATCCTCAGAACAGCAGGTTATATTGTCGTCAAGGCTTTATATAGGAAGGGAGAGGAGGGCTTGTTTGAAAAGTTTTATAGCCCATGTCCCTTCACAGGTGCGGGCCACTGATTGAGCAGAGCCCTAACCTTAGGAAAACCCAAATCTCACATTTTAGAAGCTAAAATCACATTTCATCCCATCACGAATAATTTCATATTAAAAAATTTAAATTGAACAACAATTCCATGTGAATCCGATAACTCTGATGTGTAGACTTTCCACTGTAGAGTTTATGTCATCTTATCATTGATGAGTGTCTCAGATGACAACCGAACTAACAACATATTCATTAAGTACCACCGCATATGTTCAATTGGTCGGATTACCAGAATATAGTCCATTTCCCCCCACCTTCTGATGTTCCCAGAATCTCTATGTTAACCAAAGGAGTTTGCAAATGTAACATCAGTAGGGTAGAGAGAGGAAAAAGGGGGGAAGAGGTATTTATGACTGTCATAAACCTAACCCCAGGCCAACGTCATGACACAGGATTGTGTCAAGGCACAGATCTGGGGAAGGATACCAAAACATTTCTGCAGCAGTGAAGGTCCTCATGAACACAGTGGCCTCCATCATTCTGAAATGGAAGAATTTTAGAACCATTAAGACTCTTCCTAAAGCTGTCCGCCTGTCCAAACTGAACAATCAGTGGTGAAGGGCCTCGGTCGGGAGGTGACCAAGAACCCGATTGTTCTGAATATTGTTTTTTATTTTTATTAGATTTGCAAACATTTCTCAGAATGTGTTTTTGCTTCGTCATGATGGGGTATTGTCTGTAGATTGCTGAGGATTTTTATTTATTTAATCCATTTTTAGAATAAGGCTGTAACGTAACAAAATGTGGAAAAGTCCAGGGGTCTGAATACTTTGCGAAGGCACCGTATATAGTTCTGCTTCGTTGCACATCATCCATTTGTTTGTTTGTACATCCGTACCATGCATAATTATTCATTTTTTTCTGTTATAGGTGTATGTGGATTTGTAAATTAGTCGTAAAATATTCTGTCAGTATATTATGTTTATCACCTTTATATTCTGTATGTTGATTTTGTATACTCGGCAGCACCATTTTACCAAATCAAATTCCGGGTATATGTAAATATGTTTGCAAATAAAGGTGATTCTGATTTTAATGGTTTTAATGGTTAGGAGCAGAAAGGAATGTAAAGTAAGTCAAGGGTTGTTGGAGAGTTAATATATAGTCCTCAGGCTGAACTGTGAATGTCCCCAGTCATTGGCATGTCCCCAGTCATACAGCCCAGCCCAGTTACATCATCTTCTGGCTCTTATCTTCTGGGGCACAACTTAAAAGTGGGGGGACATAATATTTATATATATTTTATTATCCAGTCAGATAAACACTCCAAACAGCCTACCCGACCGCTCTGAGGTGTCCACATGGTCCTAAAGCACACCACTGCCTTGTTTTGTATCACATTCCAATGATTAAACTGGGCGGGACAAAAATGCAATTTCAGAATGTGGAGGGGACATGTCCCCCCTGTCCCCAGTGAAATTTGCGTCCCTGGATGAGAGTAATAAACGTACACATCACAGTGGCACAAAGAGTTGGGACTAGACTGTAGTGCAGTTAGTTGACAGTCTTCAACTGACTTTTGTGTAGACTTGTCAGTGTTTTCCCTATAATGAGCTATCGTTCCGGCGGGCCTCCCCTGTTGCCCACTTTATTTTTATTGTCACATCCTTTTGTTTCATTGCCATGGAAAACTCTGGGGAATATTTGTTTTTTCTACTTGGCTTCCCACTTGTGGAAAAATATGCATTAAACACTATTCGGTTTTTTACTAGAGTCTATAATTTGGAATGGAAACTTCAATGGAACTTCTGTGAAGGCCCCAGACCTGGATGTCAGTCTATAGGGACTAGTCTTGGCATTCTGCCTGAGAAAATAAACTCTAGGGAAAACACTGCTGGGTTTTTCATTGTTTTGATAACAAAACTTTGTTAAATATTATTATAATTTTTTTTTTTGAATTTTACCCCTTTTTCGTGGTATCCAATTGTTGTAGTAGCTACTATCTTGTCTCATTGCTACAACTCCCGTACGAGCTCGGGAGAGACGAAGGCTGAATGTCATGCGTCCAATACACAACCCAACCAGCCGTACTGCTTCTTAACACAGCGCGCATCCAACCCGGAAGCCAGCCGGAGGCTACACCGTGCACCTTGGCTAGCGCGCACTGCGCCACAGGAGTCACTGGTGCGCGATGAGACAAGGAGATCCCTCCCTATCCCCTACAGATTACTGATAACAGTTTACTGTTAATGGTTTATAAATATTACTGATAACTGGGTAGTTTACTGTTGGTGATGGCTTGTTTTGGTTGACACAACTTCCAGTAAGTGTACTGAGACCTGTGGCTCTCTCGGTCATGTGATTTCACAAAGGAAGTGATATGACAACTGACACTTCTCTTTACCGTGTACTGTAAGTCGTGTGTGTGTGTGTGTGTGTGTGTGTGTGTGTGTGTGTACATGCTGAATTTTCCATATAGCTCATACTTTCTAATGATAACAATATGGTTATCATAGTTTTTAATAACGAATAGAACCAAGCAGATTTACGATTCATAATGAACAGAAAAATGTATCAAAGTCATATCACACTGATTCCTGGAAGTGCGTACCGCATGTGTGGTTAGTATACACTTATACATGTACGGTCTTGATTTCCTTGGTTCTTCTGCAAATGGAGTTGGGTTTATAGGATGAAGCATTGCTGTGGTTTATGTCAATGGGGAATCAATTATCCTGTTGGATGAAACCGTATCAGAATAATTTTGTCTCAACAGCTCAGGCTGCCTTAATCATCATACACATGAAACCGGGAAACCATACCATGAACTACTGCCCGTATTTCTCTGAGATGGACTGATGCAAGCAGCATTGTTTGAGAAAGTGTGTGTGTGTGTGTGTGTCAGTGATAGCACAACAGTGTGTGTGTGTCTGTGTCTGTGCATGGCCTCTCAATCAACTTCCCCTTCTCATTTTGAATTTCCGATGTGTTTGCGCTTTTCTTCTCTTCCTGTTGTTTTCCAGGTGTTTTTATTTCATTCTGCTCTTCTAGCAAAATGTGTAATCAGTGTCCTCACCTCTCCCTGTCATTTATTCTCTCCATCCTCTCTCCTCTCTCTTAATACATTTTAGAACAAGGCTGTGACGTAATAAAATGTGGGAAAAAATCTAGGAATCTGAATACTTTCTGAATGCATTGTATGTGATGGGAGACTCTCTCTAGAGGAGAGAGTGTCAGTCCAACAGCTCCCTGTCAAAGGGTACAATTCACCAATTCAGTCCAGTGACTTTCTGAATCTCCTCTGGTCATCCATGCGTTTATGACTATCCTCTCCCTGTTTTTCAGATTCCTATCTATCATGACATGCAGTGTTTTGTGTGTGTGTGTGTGTGTGTGTGTGTGTGTGTGTGTGTGTGTGTGTGTGTGTGTGTGTGTGTGTGTGTGTGTGTGAGAGAGAGAGAGAGTGAATCTCTGAGCAGTGAGCAGCCAGGTAAAGCTGTGGACCAAAGAAATATAGGCAGGACCATGCCTGAGTCTATGCATATCATTACAGACAGAGAGAGGGAGAGAGACATGGCTCTATTGCAGGGTTGGGGTCAATTCCATTTCAATTCCAGTCAATTCAGGAAGTGCCTTGAAATTCCAATTTCAATTTTCTTCAATGAATTGGAATTTAAATTTGGATTACTTTCTGGATTTCCCAACCCTGCAGTATTGTCTAGTCTAGGACCACAGCCCATATGTTTAAATGAACCTACAGTATGCCT
>NC_048565.1:83547937-83582937 GCF_013265735.2 Oncorhynchus mykiss
TTCACTGCGGTGTCGGTGTGTTTGGACTATTATAGGTCCTCTGTGATGTGCATGCCGAGGAACTTGTAGCTTTTGACTCTTTTCACTGCAGCCCTGTCGATGCAGATGGAGTCATGCTCACCCCCCTGTTTTCTCAAGTCCCCGATCAGCTCCTTGGTTTTGCTGACGTTGAGGGAGAGGCTGTTATCCTGGCACAACTCCCCCCCCCCCTCTAGGTCTCTGATCACTACTTTGTTTCCTTTTCTGCTTCCCTCTCCTACAACCCTACCTACTCAACCCCTACTCAGAAGGTAATGCGCTGTCGTAATCTTCTCTCTCTCCCACTACTCTCTCCTCTTCTATCCTATCATCTCTCCCTTCTACTAAATCTTTCTCCTGTCTGTCTCCTGATTCTGCCTCTTCGACCCTACTCTTCTCTATTCCTATGACTCGCACTGTCCCCTTTCCTCCTGGCTGGCTCAGCCCTTCCCTCTGTATCCGCTGCTAAAGCCACTTTATATCATTCTACATGTCGAAATTCTGCCTCTAACCCTAGGAAACTCTTTTCCACTTTCCTCCCCACCTCTCCCTCTCTCCTCCCTCTCTGCGGACGACTTTGTGAACCACTTTGAAAAGAAGATGGATGACATCCACTCCTCATTCACTCAGCCTATTGGGTCCACTGGTCCCACTCACACAGAACTACTCTGTCTTGACCTCTTTCTCCCCTTTCTCTCCAGATGAAATCCTGCAACTAGTGAGGTCTGGCCGCCTGACAACCGTCCCGCTCAACCCTATCTTCTCTTCCCTTCTCCAAACCATCTTTGGAGACCTTCTCCCATTTCTCACTTCCCCCATCAACTCATCGCTGGCCACTGGCTTCAAAATGTCCCCTCCTCAAGAAACCAACACTCGACCCCTCTGATGTCAAAAACGACAGATTTGTATCCCTTCTTTCTTTTCTTTCTAAAACACTTGAGCGTGCTGTCTCTGACTAGCTCTCTCGCTACCTCTCTCAAAATGATCTTGTTGACCCTAACCAGTCAGGCTTCAAGACAGGTCAATAAACTGAGACTGCTCTTTGTGTCAAGGAGGCTCTCCGCACTGCCAAAGCTGACTCTCTCCTCTGTTCTCATAATCATAGACCTACCGCTGCCTTCAATACCGTGAACCAACAGATCCTCCTCTCCACCCTCTCAGGGCTGGGCGTCTCAGGCTCTGCACTCTTTTGGATTGCATCCTACCTGGCAGGCCACTCCTACCAGGTGCATGGAGAGGATCTGTGTATGCAACATGTACTCTTACTACTGGTGTCCCCCAAGGCTTGGTTCTAGGCCCTCTCCTCTTCTCTCTGTACACCAAGTCACTTGGCTCTGTCATATCCTCACATAGTCTATCCGATCATTGCTATGCGGCTGCCACTCAACTACTTTTCTCCTTCTCCCCTTCTGACACCCAGGTGGTGACACGCATCTCTGCGTGCCTGGCAGATATCTCAGCTTGGATGTCGGCCCACCACCTCAAGCTCAACCTCGACAAGACGGAGCTACTCTTCCTCCCGGGGAAGGCCCACTCTCTCCAAGACCTCGACATCCCGGTTGACAGCTCCACAATGTCCCCCTCCAGAGTGTAAAGAACCTTGGCATGACCCTGGACAACACCCTGTCGTTCTCTGCAAACATCAAAGCAGTGACTCGCTCCTGCAGGTTCATGCTCTACAACATCGGTAGAGTACGATCCTACCTCACAGAGATAGCAGCACAGGTCCTAATCCAGGCACTTTTCCCCCCTTACTGGAACTTTGCTGAGAGCTACTTTATTGAGGAAAAACGTACTTAATATGACTGAGATACAGTGCCTTGCGAAAGTATTCGGCCCCCTTGAACTTTGCGACCTTTTGCCACATTTCAGGCTTCAAACATAAAGATATAAAACTGTATTTTTTTGTGAAGAATCAACAACAAGTGGGACACAATCATGAAGTGGAACGACATTTATTGGATATTTCAAACTTTTTTAACAAATCAAAAACTGAAAAATTGGGCGTGCAAAATTATTCAGCCCCTTTACTTTCAGTGCAGCAAACTCTCTCCAGAAGTTCAGTGAGGATCTCTGAATGATCCAATGTTGACCTAAATGACTAATGATGATAAATACAATCCACCTTTGTGTAATCAAGTCTCCGTATAAATGCACCTGCACTGTGATAGTCTCAGAGGTCCGTTAAAAGCGCAGAGAGCATCATGAAGAACAAGGAACACACCAGGCAGGTCCGAGATACTGTTGTGAAGAAGTTTAAAGCCGGATTTGGATACAAAAAGATTTCCCAAGCTTTAAACATCCCAAGGAGCACTGTGCAAGCGATAATATTGAAATGGAAGGAGTATCAGACCACTGCAAATCTACCAAGACCTGGCCGTCCCTCTAAACTTTCAGCTCATACAAGGAGAAGACTGATCAGAGATGCAGCCAAGAGGCCCATGATCACTCTGGATGAACTGCAGAGATCTACAGCTGAGGTGGGAGACTCTGTCCATAGGACAACAATCAGTCGTATATTGCACAAATCTGGCCTTTATGGAAGAGTGGCAAGAAGAAAGCCATTTCTTAAAGATATCCATAAAAAGTGTAGTTTAAAGTTTGCCACAAGCCACATGGGAGACACACCAAACATGTGGAAGAAGGTGCTCTGGTCAGATGAAACCAAAATTGAACTTTTTGGCAACAATGCAAAACGTTATGTTTGGCGTAAAAGCAACACAGCTGAACACACCATCCCCACTGTCAAACATGGTGGTGGCAGCATCATGGTTTGGGCCTGCTTTTCTTCAGCAGGGACAGGGAAGATGGTTAAAATTGATGGGAAGATGGATGGAGCCAAATACAGGACCATTCTGGAAGAAAACCTGATAGAGTCTGCAAAAGACCTGAGACTGGGGCGGAGATTTGTCTTCCAACAAGACAATGATCCAAAACATAAAGCAAAATCTACAATGGAATGGTTCAAAAATAAACATATCCAGGTGTTAGAATGGCCAAGTCAAAGTCCAGACCTGAATCCAATCGAGAATCTGTGGAAAGAACTGAAAACTGCTGTTCACAAATGCTCTCCATCCAACCTCATTGAGCTCGAGCTGTTTTGCAAGGAGGAATGGGAAAAAATGTCAGTCTCTCAATGTGCAAAACTGATAGAGACATACCCCAAGCGACTTACAGCTGTAATCGCAGCAAAAGGTGGCGCTACAAAGTATTAACTTAAGGGGGCTGAATAATTTTGCGCGCCCAATTTTTCAGTTTTTGATTTGTTAAAAAAGTTTGAAATATCCAATAAATGTCGTTCCACTTCATGATTGTGTCCCACTTGTTGTTGATTCTTCACAAAAAAAATACAGTTTTATATCTTTATGTTTGAAGCCTGAAATGTGGCAAAAGGTCACAAAGTTCAAGGGGGCCGAATACTTTCGCAAGGCACTGTACTTTTGGTCATGTAGTGTATGTGGACACCTGCTCGTCGACCATCTCATTCCAAAATCATGGTAAAAAATGTTTGACTTTATTTTATTTAACCTTTATTTAACTAGGCAAGTCAGTTAAGGACAAATTCTTATTTGCAATGACGGCCTAGCCATAAAAACCACAGACACACACACACACACACACACAGGCACACATATCAGTACACATAGACACACACACACACACACACACAGGCACACATCAGTACACATAGACACACACACACATTTGTTTTAATATCCTAGTGGGGACCAAACAATTGATTCCCATTCAAATCCTATTTTCCATAACCCTAAATTTAAACCTAACTGTTAACCTAACCCTAATTCGATCCCTAACCCTAATTGTAACCCGAACCATAAACCTAAACCCTAAGCCTAAAGTAGTCTTTTTTCTTGTGGGGACCAGCAAAATGTTCCCACTTGTCTGAATTTTCCTCGTAAGGACTTCTGGTCCCCACAAGGACAGTAAAACCGCACACACAGTAACCGCACACACGAGTACATATGGACACTCACACACTATCTGTCACATCCTGTCTTCTCGTTAGTACTTGTCATCTGTCTGTGTGCCAGATGATTGGCAGGTGACTCTGTTGGAGCTGTTTGTCTCCTAGGCGCTCGCTAACGTCTCAGTACTTTTATCACGTCTCCTGTTGGGTTAGCATAGAACCCTGTCACTCACTAGAGCTACCTACTCTGGTGCTCTGAATACCTGAGCAGAGACCATGATATTGGTGTCAGACCAACACATTTCTTCTCAGCTAACATCACACGTATGAATGACATCATCTCCTCACATCACTCCCTATATCAGTTCAAATAGGATCTTTTCAGGATCTACTCTGCCTGAAGATACAGTATGAGGATCTACTCTGCCTGAAGATACAGTATGAGGATCTACTCTACCTGAAGATACAGTATGAGGATCTACTCTGCCTGAAGATACAGTATGAGGATCTAGGAGCCTGAAGATACAGTATGAGGATCTAGGAGCCTAAAGATACAGTATGAGGATCTACTCTACCTGAAGATACAGTATGAGGATCTACTCTGCCTGAAGATACAGTATGAGGATCTAGGAGCCTGAAGATACAGTATGAGGATCTACTCTGCCTGAAGATACAGTATGAGGATCTACTCTGCCTGAAGATACAGTATGAGGATCTACTCTGCCTGAAGATACAGTATGAGGATCTACTCTGCCTGAAGATACAGTATGAGGATCTACTCTACCTGAAGATACAGTATGAGGATCTAGGAGCCTGAAGATACAGTATGAGGATCTAGGAGCCTGAAGATACAGTATGAGGATCTAGGAGCCTGAAGATACAGTATGATAATCTACTCTACCTGAAGATACAGTATGAGGATCTAGGAGCCTGAAGATACAGTATCAGGATTTACTCTACCTGAAGATACAGTATGAGGATCTAGGAGCCTGAAGATACAGTATGAGGATTTACTCTACCTGAAGATACAGTATTAGGATCTAGGAGATTGAAGATACAGTATGAGGATCTACTCTGCCTGAAGATACAGTATGAGGATTTACTCTGCCTGAAGATACAGTATGAGGATTTACTCTGCCTGAAGATACAGTATGAGGATCTACTCTGCCTGAAGATACAGTATGAGGATTTACTCTGCCTGAAGATACAGTATGAGGATCTACTCTGCCTGAAGATATAGTATGAGGATTTACTCTGCCTGAAGATACAGTATGAGGATCTACTCTGCCTGAAGATACAGTATGAGGATCTACTCTGCCTGAAGATACAGTATGAGGATCTACTCTGCCTGAAGATACAGTATGAGGATCTACTCTACCTGAAGATACAGTATGAGGATCTACTCTGCCTGAAGCTACAGTATGATACAGTATGAGGATCTACTCTGCCTGAAGATACAGTATGAGTATGAGGATCTACTCTGCCTGAAGATACAGTATGATACAGTATGCCTGAAGATACAGTATGAGTACGAGGATCTACTCTGCCTGAAGATACAGTATGAGTCAAGAAAGAGAATGAGGAGAAAAAGGGAAGGAGGGTTAAGATGAAATCTAATGTTATTTGTCACATCCTCCGAATACAACTGGTGCAGACTTTACCGTGAAATGCCCTTCCCAACGACGCAGCGTTTTATAAAAGAAATAATGAATAGAAATAAAAAATAAAATACACAACAATGGAGCTGTGTAGAGGGAGTACCAGATCAACGTGTAGAGGTATTTGAGGTAGATTCCAGAAGGTCCAAAAGTATGTGGACACTTGCTCGTCAAACATTTAATTCCGAAATCATGGGCTTTAATATGGAGTTGGTCCCCCCTTTGCTGCAATAACAGCCTCCACTCTTCTGGAAAGGCGTTCCACTAGATGTTGGAATATTGCTGCAGAGACTTGCTTCCATTCAGACACAAAAGCATTAGTGAGGTCGGGCACTGATATTGGTCGATTAGGCCTGGCTCGCAGTTGGTGTTCCAATTCATCCCAAAGGTGTTCGATGGGGTTGAGATCAGGGCTCTGTGCAGGCCAGTCAAGTTCTTGCACTCCGATCTTGACAAAACACTTCTGTATGGACCTCGCTTTGTGCATGGGGCATTATCATGCTGAAACAGGAAATTGTAATTATTGTATACTTCTATCAGCCTGTCGTGTGTGTGCGAAGTGTTTTACAAACAGTTTTGATCTACTATTCTAAATAGTCTGACATCTCTCTTCTCCTTCATATTTACTGATCTGAAGACACAGTATGACGAAAGCAAACACTCACACACACACTCCAGGAACAGCTTCAGAGGTTTCATTAGGTGACTGTGTCGTACTGTGTTTAACTGTAATGCACTTGAGCGGCCACAGAGGCCCTCGGGTCTTCCTGCCAGGCTCCATACTGTCTCTCTAATGCATAAACTGTGTCTACTGCCATCAGAAAACTCTCACATTTCTCACTGTTTCAACACCCTGATACACTATCCAGATATGAGGTTATTAATCGTATTTACAAAGATCATAAGCAGTCTATGATATAGGTGATTTATTGTGCAGTAGATTGGAAAGGTAGTGAGGGGGCTGAGTTGGTTGCTGGCCAATGTCTCTCCTTACTCTGACTCTGTGTGTGTGTGTGTGTGTGTGTGTGTGTGTGTGTGTGTGTGTGTGTGTGTGTGTGTGTGTGCGTGTGTGTGCCATGAGGAAAAACTCTCCTCCACAGTGAAATCAGTGTAGGGTAAGAGCAGACTTCCAGTAATGCGTGTCACCATGGCTGACAATCCTAACAAACAAACATGTATACGTGAGAATGGGCAGTCACGTTGAAAGTCACTGAGCTCTTCAGCAAGGCCATTCTACTGCCGATGTTTGTCTATGGAGATTGCATGACGGTGTGTTCGATTTTATACACCTGTCAGCAACATGTGGCTGAAAGTCACAAAAAAAGCTTGCTCTCTGTTCCTTGCCTCAGGCTGCACACACTGTTCTCTCATTGGATTATTCTCAATTTCATCTTATCTTTACTAATTATGTAAAATTAGATTTGATTTAGAATGGTCCATTATGAAATGGGCAGGAACAGGGGCCAGAGAAAAAAGACATGTAATCTGTGTGCACTGGAAAAGCGAATGGAGGCCGCATTCCTGCTGGTTCGTTTCACTCAGGTTGGGTCGGCTCCTCCGGTTATTTCAATGCGCAACAGGTGATATTCGAGAGACTACAGACCATGTCCAATGCATATTCTGAGTTTTGTGGATATGAACCATATCCTGACAAATTCTGAAGACCTATGTGAACCGTTACAGAAAGCTGGGCATATGTCGCATGTCACTACTTGCATTTGAACAGGGGTTTTTTTTCTTCAAAAATGCCTTCTTAAATATGTCAACTGTCATGTGCCTTTAATAACAAACTCGTGTGCAATCTGTAAATATAAATAAAGTGTGAAATCACAAATCTGTTTAGACACTGAAAAAATACAGAATCTAACCATGATTGGTTGAGATAATGAGGGGGTTGGGACATTCAGGATTATTTTGAAAGTGTTTTCAGCCTGTCGTGAATCATCATGATGAATACACCCCTGGGGAAGAAGGGTCCAATCAGGGGATGTCTTTACATGACACGTTGTTGATACCCTACAGAATACAGAAAATGCCTAATGCATATTTTGAGTTTTGTGGATTTGCACCATATCCTGACAAATTCTGAATCCAGATGTCTTTTAGACATATATGATATTGGGATTACTCAGAATATCACACAGACATTTCCTATGGCCGGATATGGACTCATTTAATATCCTGAGATATGTGACATCCTATTTTCTGTCTTCATGTTGACAAATACTGACTGTATATATCGCATATCTCTATTTTTCAAGATATGAAGCTCTATTGATTCCAGATATGCTTCTCTTGGCTGAGGCCCATATCCGCTTGACAATTTCTGATACTTATTTGAGTTTTGAAGACATATTTAATAATTTCACAAATATTGAATCCATATAATTCTTTCAGACACTAGCTAAACTTTTTGTATTCCATCTGCATAAAGGCATGTGCAAACCACAAGCTAAAAGCATTGTAACTGGTAGCCTGGCAACAAGAATCACAGCCTTTCTGCTGTGGAGTTCCAACTGTCATGTTTGAATTTGGGCGCCACAAATGAGTTTGTAAACGGTGTGTGGTCGAACTGACAGCTGGAGAAACAAAGAAGTGAGAAGATGTTCTGAAAATACCTCAAAGAAGTTAACGCCAAAGTGAGTAGCTCATTTGAGATGTTTTATTTATCTTGATAACTAGAATCCCCCCTTCTCTCGGTGTCCTCTTTCTCTCTGCCTGGGTAGATCTCTCATTAGCTATGTACATACTGATGACGGAAGCTAGCTCTCTTATGAGGACCACCAACGTACAGCTACTGCATACTGATCACTGAAGTATACCTTCTTATAAGGACAGAGTGTGAAAACAGCCCCCCCATCCAACAGATTCAGTCTCAGCTGGCAAATGACAACAGAGTGTCGCACTCCCAGTTAATTAAATAGAACACACTCATCATATCCTCTTCCACCTGCTCTAAAGGTCATATCATTGTCCCTGTATACTTTTTTGTCACCATAGATCTTGTGCGTCACGCCACACTGCTATCCACTTCCTCTGTGACAGCTGCTGCTGGGTGTGTGTATGTGTGTGTGTGGCCAGTATTTAATTAGCTTTTCCTTCTCTCACTGCACTGTTAGTGCTGTTACTCTGTTCCCCTTATTACGGATTACTACCTCTCTCCCCGCACGCGCACACACACACACACACACACACACACACACACACACACACAGGAACACTTCCTCAAATGGTAGGATAACTGGAATCCCACCAGGAAGAGAGAGAGAAAGAAAGAAGTAACAGGGAGAGAGAGAGGTAGAGAGAAGTAGGTGAAAGAGAGAGAGAGAGAAAGAAAGAAGTAACAGGGAGAGAGAGAGGGAGAGAGAAGTAGGGGAAAGAGAGAGAGAGAAAGAAATAAGTAACAGGGAGAGGGAAGTAGGTGAAAGAGAGAGAGAGAGAAAGAAAGAAGTAACAGGGAGAGAGAGAAATAAAGAAGTAACAGGGAGAGAGAGAGGGAGAGAGAAGTAGGTGAAAGAGAGAGAGAGAGAAGTGAGGGAATGTGCTAGATGGAGAGAAGAGAGCTATAATAATAACAATAATAATTTACAGACAAAAATGACAAAGCTGTCTGTTATAGAGAGATAGGAAGCAGCCAAACAATAGTCTTGGGAAATGAGTTTGAGGTGATTTCTCTCTCTCTCTCTCTTTCCCTTCTTTTCCTCCCTCCTAACTCTCTCTCTCCCTCTATTTCACTCTCCCCCACTTGCTCTCTCCTCTCTCTATCTCATCTACATTTTCCAACTCTCTCTCCATCTCTCATTATCTCTCTCTCCATCCATTTTCAACCTCCCTTGTCCTCCCTTTCCTGCTCCCCATACACAGCTTGAGCAGATGTCATATCTAATGCAGTGTTCCCATCAGATGTCCATGAGAATAAGAGCTAATACACTATATATGCAAAAGTATGTGTACACCCCTTCAAATTTGTGGATTTAGCTATTTCAGCCACACCCGTTGCTGACAGGTGTGTAAAATCAAGCACACCGCCATGCAATCTCCATAGACAAACATTGACAGTATAATGGCCTTACTGAAGAGCTCAGTGACTTTCAATGTGGCACCGTCATAGAATGCCACCTTTCCAACAAGTCAGTTCGTCACATTTCTCTCCTGCTAGAGCTGCCCTGGTCAACTGTAATTACTGTTATTGTGAAGTGGAAACGTCCAGGAGCAACAACCATGGAAACGTCTGACCTCAACCCCATCGAACACCTTTGGGATGAATTGGAAGCCAGGCCTAATCACCTAACCTAACCTAACCTAATCAACTAACCTCACTAATGCTCTTGTGGCTTAATGGAAGCAATTCTCCACAGCAATGTTCCAACATCTAGTGGAAAGCCTTCTCAGAAGAGTGGAGGCTGTTATTGCAGCAAAGGAGGAACAACTCCATGTTAATGGCCATGATTTTGGAATGAGATGTCCAGGGCCAGGGAGTTCTTCAAGCGTGCAGATGGATATATCTGGGTGTTATTCACGATGTAGTTAGAGCAGATATTTTCCTGATGACATCGTCTTTTCTGGCTGGTTAGATCCCCCCCGCTCTATGTCTCCATCTCTCTCTCTCTCTCTCTCTCTGTCTCTCTCTCCATGTCTCCATCTCTCTCTGTCTCTCTCTCCATGTCTCCATCTCTGTCTCTCTCTGTCTCTCTCTCTCTCTCTCTCTCTCTCTCTCTCTATCTCTCTCTGTCTCTCTCTCTCTCTCTCTCTTGGTCTCTCTCTCTCTCTCTCCATGTCTCCATCTCTCTCTGTCTCTCTCTCCATGTCTCTCTCTCTCTCTCTCTCTCTATCTCTCTCTGTCTCTCTCTCTCTCTCTTGGTCTCTCTCTCTCTCTCTCTCTCTCTCTCTCTCTCTCTCTCTCTCTCTCTCTCTCTCTCTCTCTCTCTCTCTCTCTCTCTCTCCACCTGTGTAATCTTCTCTGTTCTTTCCTGGGACTGGAGATGTCAACGCCTCTTGAATAACACCCTGATAAATCCATCTGCACGCTTGAAGAACTCTCTGGCCCTGGACAGAGTGCGTGCGTGCGTGCGTGCGTGCGTGCGTGCGTGCGTGCGTCAGTCTGTTTGCTGTCGGTCTCCAGACACCCAGAGGTCAGGGGTGTGTGGCAGCCTCCTCCTGTTCCTAGGCCTGCAGGTCACATTAACATTCTAGTCACACTGTAGAGTCAGGGGCATATATTTAACACAAACTATTTAAAATAGGCTACTAAAATCAAATCAAATAATTTCAAACCCGATTAAAAAGCAGATGCAGTTATCGGTATTAGAGGGCTGACTTAATGACCATGCAGAGGTCTAAGAGCAGGAGGGAAGGCAGTTTGTATGGCTGGCTGGGTGGCTTTATGGAGAGCAGAGATCTGTATATAATGGTGAGATGCTCATGTCTCCATCCTAACAACGGGAGTCATTGTCCCAAAGGTGGGAAGGCAGGCGCTTAGGATCAAAATAAGCCCATAGAAACAAATCCCGGTGCTGAGCTAGTGCGTAGCAGGCAGCTGATTGTATGTGAAGTGACATAACGTTTTGAAATAAAATACTAAGTGTGACCAAAGTGATGTAGTGACTCCAACGTCATTGAAGTGGAAGAGCTTGCAGATAGAAGCTCATAAGAACACTTTATTTGTTTATATGTTTATTTATTTACTTCCTATAAGCTGATTATAAACATTAAGCAGATGAACACTATTACATCATTTGTTGACCATTACGTGTATTTACCTCATTTAAAGGCGTATCGTTTGTGATTTACCTCAAATTACAGGACATCGTATTCCTTGTGTTTAGCATTCGCTACAGTTACCATTCTTATTTACATTCTTTGTTGTGTCAAACTGTTTCCAAGGCAACGCTCTCTCTCTCTCTCGTCTGTAGAAAGGTCAAGGCAGGGAAGAGAGTCCTGCTGTTAGTTGAAGGACTGTGTGTATCTCTGTTAGAGAGACTGGGCTTTAATGTTCTACTGCCTGTAGCCCAGAAGTCCAAAGGTGAAAAACTTCACAACCGTGTCTGCATCCCAAATGGTTGCCTAGTCCATCTATAGCGCATTACTTTTACATTGCTTTTCACTAAGGACAGGGGTGTTCCTGGTCATGCCACCTATGTCCCCTTAAGCAAAGAGTGGAAAATCACCTCAGGTAGGTTTTTATTTCATCTCTTCAATAAGAGGCTTTGTTCTAAGGCTCTGTCTTTATTCCCGCAGAAGATTCCAAGATGTGTACTGGGCAGCTCTGAGTTTCTAGAAGCTTCCAAGTTCCAAACATGTGGAGTTCCAGTGTAGCTCTGAGAGTTCTAAGTTCTCTGTCTCACATTCTTATGAGGAACCGGCACCACAGAAGCCTATATCCGTCCTAAGATTAAAATCAATAGTCTGCAGTTCCTCCCCCCATGTAGGAGGCAGCCATAGTCATCCACAGCTAATAACTAGGACGGTAATGTGTGTCAATAGCAAGTCCATTCTGTCATGGAAGGTATCATTAGATGTGAGAGAGCACAGTGCCTTGTAGCCACGTATAAGTACTGAGGAGCAGGAGAAGAGCCCTAGGAGAGTGCAAATTGAGATGGAGGGCGAATCAGAGTTGTTGCTTTTCACAGTGACACCTGCACTATTCTGCCTAGACTCCATATCTCATCATTATAATCAATTCATTATGATGTTTAACATGCTTACAGCTTCAGCCCAGCCCTCTTTATCTTACATAACATGTACACTTTTATCAAATCCACTATATTAGGCTTAGTGAGATTACCCAAGCAGATGATGAATGGAGAGCGAGAGAGACCCATGAGAAATAATGCGTTTTTTCCTACTAATAAATTCTACAGCGAGCACGGTGCCATACTGTTACAGAGTACCTTGAGAAGATCAGTTCAACTTTGAACAGCAGATTGGAAAAGGAAAGTTCACCGATTGGAAATTATGAGTGGCCATGAATCCATAGGGAGGCATTAGGGAATCTCATCTCTCACCGGATAGAGAGAGAACAGGAGGAGGAGGAGTGGAAGACCTTGAGGAAGAGGGGGATTGAGTTAAGGGCATTCACAGGGTGAGAGAGGGAGGAGAGTGTTTGTGAAACAGAACTGATTTTATTTAATCAGATATATAGTATTAAGCCCAAATAAAAAAGACATTTCACCTCATCTACAGTCTTGAGAGAGAGGATCTCAGCCATTGATCTCAGATATCTGAGTGAATCTCCCGTTGTGTTCTAAAACACTAAACAAAATGCTATTTGTCACAAAGGATTAAGCAGACAGACAAAAGACAGACAGGCTTTTATCTTAATTCATTTTTCCTCAATTTCTTGAATAATTTTTCCAATGCCGCCTTCTCAAAACACATAGGAGAAAAAGGTTTAAGGGACAGACAGATTATGGGACAGCCTCCCTCTAAGATACAGCACACATCCAGAGTTGTCTCCATGGAACAGAACAGTCTAGGCCTGAGGGAGTTAGACAGAGACCGAGAGGGAGAGGAAGAGGGAAGTCTGGTGTGACCCCTGCATTATGTTATTGACTGTACGTTTGTTTATTCCATGTAACTCTGTTGTTTGTGTCGCACTGCTTTGCTTTCTCTTGGCCAGGTCACAGTTGTAAATGAGAACTTGATCTCAACTAGTCTGCCTGGTTAAATAAAGGTTAAATAAAAATGACCAATGTGGCACAGAGCTCTGACTCATCTACTTACTGGATGATGCTCCTGTTATGTGGTTTTAAGCCTCTTCTTTGAAAGAGTCAGATCGGTCCCTCCCTCCCTCTGCAGAGGGACAAACGCTGTGGATTTTAAGCAGTGTGTGTGGTGTGTGTGTGTGTGTGACTAATAAGCAGCTCAGCCTCTGCGTGCATGGGGATGTAATCTTAATAACTACTTATCACATATTTATCACTACTTGTCACATTCACAATCAGACACTATAATGACGAAATGTTCGTAACAAGTCAACTAGCAACCAACAGCAAATTATACAGTGTTATACACCTATTAAAAAACTAGCTGGACACTCACGTCTCTAAACCTGTTGCATTGATGTTTCGAATCTCAGTTGAATACATATTGTACATTCATAATCCACTCAGCTCTCTCCTTATCATCCATAGGAGTCACAGAGCCTTCTCACAGAGGCTCAGGGGAAACCTTCCGAGTAGTAGAACTGTAGAATTCATTGTCTCTGTCCCAAAGTGCACTGTATTCCCAACATAGTGCACTACTTTTGACCCGGTCAAAAGACCCTGATCAAAAGTAGTGCACTATAAAAGGGTGCCATTTGGGTCGCAGACCCCAACTGTAGAACTTTATGTACCTCTCACATTGTGTTTCTTCAATTTGTTTCTGATGCATCACTTTAGCAAACACAATTTCAAATCAAATCTAAATGTAATTTGTCACATGTAATTTGACTAAACAACAGTGCTTACTTACGGGCCCTTCCCAACAATTTCAAATGGATCAGAGTGTGGAGAGAGAGAGTGAGAGAGAGACTGTGTGTGTGTGATAGAGATGGAGAGAGAGAGTGAGAGTGTGTGTGTGTGATAGAGATGGAGAGAGAGAGTGAGAGTGTGTGTGTGTGATAGAGAAAGAGATGGAGAGAGAGAGTGAGAGAGAGACTGTGTGTGTGTGATAGAGAAAGAGATGGTGAGAGAGAGACTGTATGTGTGTGATAGAGAAAGAGATGGAGAGAGAGAGTGAGAGAGAGACTGTGTGTGTGTGATAGAGAAAGAGATGGAGAGAGAGAGTGAGAGAGAGACTGTGTGTGTGTGATAGAGAAAGAGATGGAGAGAGAGAGTGAGAGAGAGACTGTGTGTGTGTGATTGAGAGAGAGAGAAATTATTCAGTGAGCATTTTTGAGGAGCGTTGAGAGTTGCTTTCTGAGGAAGCAGCTGACTAACACAGAATTCCAAGTAGAGGCAAGTCATCTCTATCGCTCCCTCTCTCCCTCTCTGTTCCTCCCTCTCTCTCCCTCTCTGTTCCTCCCTCCCTCTCTCTCCCTCTCTCTCCCCCCTCTCTCTCCCTTTCTCCCTCTATCTCTCCCTCTCTCTCCCTCCCTCTCCCCCCTCTCTCTAAAAAGATGAGTTGTCTGTCTGTTACGGCCAGATGGGCTGCGCTCTGACTAAATGCCAGGCGCAACCACACACACACGCACACACACACACACACACACACACACACACACACACACACACACACACACACACACACACACACACACACACACACGCCCTCTTCCACAAATTAGCATGCAGGGTAAGCAGTAGCCTTTTCTCTCCCCTCCTTCGTTCCATCCTCCTCTCCTCCAATGGCTCCAGAGTGAGGAGAGAAATCACCTCCTTTTATCCCTCTATCCTTGAGAGGAATAAACAGATCTTAGCCGCAGGGAGAGAGGGAATGGTGCAAAGCAGAGGGATGGAAGGAGGGATGTTAGCACAGAACAACAGAGAGAGAAAGAGAGATTCTACTTACAAACGGCTCCAGACCTTATCCTCTCACACACAGAGAGCAGGACAGACACACAGAGAGCAGGACAGACACACAGAGAGCAGGACAGACACACAGAGAGCAGGACAGACACACGGAGAGCAGGACAGACACACGGAGAGCAGGACAGACACACGGAGAGCAGTACAGACACACAGTACAGGCACACAGTACATGCACACAGTACAGACACACAGAGAGACAGTACAGGCACACAGAGACACGTTACAGCCACACAGAGACACGTTACAGCCACACAGAGACACGTGGGGGGGGGGCAATATAAGATTTTAAACAATATATACTGACAAAATCACATATAACACCATAGGGACCTTTTGGGGAGGGAAATTACTGTGAGAAGGTCCGTTCTGGTGACTTTATAAGAGGACATTCTACTCAAATGAATGAAAATAAAACGATGCTGACATCTAATATATAATTTTAGTGTCCAGAAATTAGCCCAATAATATATTGGTCCATATTATCAGGCAGATGTGCTATTTAGCAATAAGCATTATCACCTGATGTAGCATAGTGGCTATGAAGGCTATTAATAAATAGGCTGAGGGGTTGCCCATCTACCCCACTGGGCTAATAATTAGCTAGATCACAAACTAATAAGTCTAAACATTTTTCCACCTGGACAAAAGGAATACCTATGTGAGAATGCTGTTCATTCAGCTTTCAACACCATAGTCCCCTCCAAGCTCGTCATTAAACTCAGGGCCCTGGATATGAACATCTCCCTCTGCAACTGGATATTAGACTTCCTGATGGGCAAACCCCATGTGGTGAAGGTAGGCAACAACACCCCCGCCACGCTGACTCTCAACACGGGGGCCCCACAGGGGTGTGTGCTCAGCCCCCTCCTATACTTATTTGACATTTTAGTCATTTAGCAGACGCTCTTATTCAGAGCGACTTAAAGTTAGTGCATTCATGTTAAGACAGCTGGTGGGACAACCACATACACTATATATAGCAGTATGTGGACAAACCTTCAAATTAGTGTGAGTCTGCTATTTCAGCCACACTCATTGCCGACAGAGCACACAGCCATACAATCTCCATAGACAAACACTGGCAGTAGAATGACCTTACTGAAGTGCTCATAGACTTACAACGTGGCGATTCTTTTATTATTTTTTTATTTCACCTTTATTTAACCAGGTAGGCTAGTTGAGAACAAGTTCTCATTTACAACTGCGACCTGGCCAAGATAAAGCATAGCACTGTGAACAGACAGCAACACAGAGTTACACATGGAGTAAACAATAAACAAGTCAATAACACAGTAGAATTATTTATTTTTTAATTAAAAAAGAGTCTATATACATTGTGTGCAAAAGGCATGAGGAGGTAGGCGAATAATTACAATTTAGCAGATTAACACTGGAGTGATAAATAATCAGATGGTCATGTGCAGGTAGAGATACTGGTGTGCAAAAGAGCCGAAAAGTAAATATAAAAAACAGTATGGGGATGAGGTAGGTAAATTGGGTGGGCTATTTACCGATAGACTAAGTACAGCTGCAGTGATCGGTTAGCTGCTCAGATAGCGGATGTTTAAAGTTGGTGAGGGAGATAAAAGTCTCCAACTTCAACGATTTTTGCAATTCGTTCCAGTCCCAGGCAGCAGAGAACTGGAAGGAAAGGTGGCCAAATGAGGTGTTGGCTTTATGGATGATCAGTGAGATACACCTGCTGGAACGCGTGCTACGGGTGGGTGTTGCCATCGTGACCAGTGAACTGAGATAAGGCGGAGCTTTACCTAGCATGGACTTGTAGATGACCTGGAGCCAGTGGGTCTGGCGTCGAATATGTAGCGAGGGCCAGCCGACTAGAGCATACAGGTCGCAGTGGTGGGTGGTATAAGGTGCTTTAGTAACAAAGCGGATGGCACTGTGAAAAACTGCATCCAGTTTGCTGAGTAGAGTATTGGAAGCCATTTTGTAGATGACATCGCCGAAGTCGAGGATCGGCAATGTCATAGGATGCCACCTTTCCAACAAGTCAGTTGGCCAAATTTCTGCTCTACTAGAGCTGCCCCGGTCTGGAGCTGTGGGAACGCGCTCTCTGGAATGATGAATCCCTCTTCACCATTTGGCAGCCCGACGGACAAATCTGGGTTTGGAGAATGCCAGGAGAACGCTACCTGCCCCCATGCATAGTGCCAAATGTAAAGTTAGGTGGAGAAATAATTATGGTCTGGGGCTGTTTTTCATGGTTTGGGCTAGGTCCGTTAGTTCCAGTGAAGGGAAATCTTAACTCTACAGCATACAATGACATTCTAGATGATTCTGTGCTTCCAACTTCGTCGCAACAGTTTGGGGACGGCCCTTTACTGTTTCAGCATGACAATGCCCCCATGCACAAGGTCCTTACAGAAATGGTTTGTCAAGATCGTTGAAAAAGAGCCCTGACCTCAGCCCCATCAAATACCTTTGGGATGAATTGGAACGCCAACTGCGAGCCAGGCCTAATCGCCCAACATCAGTGCCCGACCTCACTAATGGTCTTGTGGTTATAAGTCCCTGCAGCAATATCCCAACATCTAGAAGAAAGTCTTCCCAGAAGGGTGGAGGCTGTTATAGTAGAAATGGGGGGACCAACTCCAAATTAAAGCCCATGATTTTGGAATGAGATGTTCGACGAGCAGATGTCCACATATGTTTGGCCATGTAATGTATCTACCTCAAATACCTTGTACCCCTACACATTGATCTGGTACTGGTACTCCCTGTAAATAGCTTGATTCTTGTGTATTTACATTTTAAATTTATATTATTATCATATATATATATATTTTTTATATATTTTTACATTGCGTCGTTGGGAAGGGCATTTCACGGTAAAGTCTGCACCAGTTGTATTTGGAGGATGTGACAAATAACATTAGATTTCATCATAACCCTCCTTCCCTTTTTCTCCTCATTCTCTTTCTTGACTCATACTGTATCTTCAGGCAGAGTAGATCCTCGTACTCATACTGTATCTTCAGGCATACTGTATCATACTGTATCTTCAGGCAGAGTAGATCCTCATACTCATACTGTATCTTCAGGCATAATGTATCATACTGTATCTTCAGGCAGAGTAGATCCTCATACTCATACTGTATCTTCAGGCATACTGTATCATACTGTATCTTCAGGCAGAGTAGATCCTCATACTCATACTGTATCTTCAGGCATACTGTATCATACTGTATCTTCAGGCAGAGTAGATCCTCATACTCATACTGTATCTTCAGGCATACTGTATCATACTGTATCTTCAGGCAGAGTAGATCCTCATACTCATACTGTATCTTCAGGCATACTGTATCATACTGTATCTTCAGGCAGAGTAGATCCTCATACTCATACTGTATCTTCAGGCATACTGTATCATACTGTAGCTTCAGGCAGAGTAGATCCTCATACTGTATCTTCAGGTAGAGTAGATCCTCATACTGTATCTTCAGGCAGAGTAGATCATCATACTGTATCTTCAGGTAGAGTAGATTATCATACTGTATCTCCAGGTAGAGTAGATCCTCATACTGTATCTTCAGGCAGAGTAGATCCTCATACTGTATCTTCAGGCAGAGTAGATCCTCATACTGTATCTTCAGGCAGAGTAGATCCTCATACTGTATCTTTAGGCAGAGTAGATCCTCATACTGTATCTTCAGGTAGAGTAGATCCTCATACTGTATCTTCAGGCAGAGTAGATCATCATACTGTATCTTCAGGTAGAGTAGATTCGCATACTGTATCTTCAGGCAGAGTAGATCCTCATACTGTATCTTCAGGCAGAGTAAATCCTCATACTGTATCTTCAGGTAGAGTAGATCCTCATACTGTATCTTCAGGTAGAGTAGATCATTATACTGTATCTTCAGGCAGAGTAGATCCTCATACTGTATCTTCAGGCTCCTAGATCCTCATACTGTATCTTCAGGTAGAGAAGATCCTCATACTGTATCTTCAGGTAGAGAAGATCCTCATACTGTATCTTCAGGTAGAGAAGATCCTCATACTGTATCTTCAGGCAGAGTAGATCCTCATACTGTATCTTCAGGCAGAGTAGATCCTCATACTGTATCTTCAGGCAGAGTAGATCCTCATACTGTATCTTCAGGTAGAGTAGATCCTCGTACTGTATCTTCAGGCAGAGTAGATCCAGAAAAGATCATATTTGAACTGATATAGGGAGTGGTGTGAGGAGATGATGTCATTCATATGTGTGATGTTAGCTCTGAAGAAATGTGTTGGTCTGACACCAATATCATGGTCTCTGCTCAGGTATTCAGAGCACCAGAGTAGGTAGCTCCAGTGAGTGACAGGGTGCTATGCTAACCCAACAGGAGACGTGATAAATGTACTGAGACGTTAGCGATCGTCTAGGAGACAAACAGCTCCAACAGAGTCACCTGCCAATCATCTGGCACACAGACAGATGACAAGTACTAAAGAGACGACAGATTGTGTGTGTGTGTGTGTGTGTGTGTGTGTGTGTGTGTGTGTGTGTGTGTGTGTGTGTGTGTGTGTGTGTGTGTGTGTGTGTGTGTGTGTGTGTGTGTGTGTGTGTGTGTGTGTGTGTGTGTGTGTGTGTGTGTGTGTGTGTGTGTGTGTGTGCACACGCACGCACGCACGCACACACTGAGCCAAGGCAGCAGGGGGCAGCGTAGCGGGCCGGATGAGATAATCTTACTGCTGTTCTGTCAGCTGCTCAGTAGAAGTCATCCGATTGACACAACACTGATCTAAGGTCAGATTTAGCATTGTTCATCCCAATAGTTCTGGTTACGGCTTGAGAGTTGTATTGTAGCTGACGTAGGTAAGAACAACTCAGGCATGTGACTGATACTCATCAAACTGTATAGATGACAGAACATCAAATCAATCAAATTTTATTAGTCACATGCGCCGAATACAACAGTGAAATTCTTGCCCTTAACCAACAATGCAGTTTTAAAAAAAATATGGATAAGAATAATAGATACAAGTAATTAAAGTGCAGCAGTAAAAAACAATAGCGAGACTATACAGTGTCAATTTGGGGAGGCACCGGTTAGTTGAGGTAGTATGTACATGTAGGTAGAGTTATTTAAGTGACTATGCATAGATAACAGCAGAGAGTAGCAGTGGTGTAAAGAGGGGTTGAGGACTGCAAATAGTCTGGGTAGCCATTTGACGAGATATTCAGGAGTCTTATGGCCCAGTGATGTACTGGGCCGTTCGCACTACCCTCTATAGTGCCTTGCGGTCGGAGGCCGAGCAGTTGCCGTACCACGCAGTGATGCAACCAGTCAGGATGCTCTCGATGGTGCAGCTGTAGAACCTTTTGAGGATCTGAGGACCCATGCCAAATCTTTTCAGTCTCCTGAGAGGGAATAGGTTTTGTTATGCCCTCTTCACGACTGTCTTGGTGTGTTTGGACCATGATAGTTTGTTGGTGATGTGGACACCAAGAAACTTGAAGCTCTCAACCTACTCCACTACAGCCCCGTCGATGAGAATGGGGGTGTGCTCGGTGCTCCTTTTCCTGTAGTCCACTATCATCTCCTTTGTCTTGATCATGTTGAGGGAGAGGTTGTTGTCCTGGCACCACACGGCCAGGTCTCTGACCTCCTCCCTGTAGGCTGTCTCATCGTTGATCAGGCCTACCACTGTTGTGTCATTGGCAAATTTAATGATGGTGTTGTAGTTGTGCATTTTCATGCAGTCATGAGTGAACAGGGAGTACAGGAGGGGACTGAGCACTCACCCCTGAGGTGTGCCTGTGTTGAGGATCAGCGTGGCGGAATGTTTTGTCACCTACCCTTACCCCATGGGGGGCGGCCCGTCAGGAAGTACAGGATCCATTTGCAGAGGGAGATGTTCAGTCCCAGGGTCCTTAGTTTATTGATGAGCTTTTTTTATACCTTTATTTAACTAGGCAAGTCAGTTAAGAACAAATTCTTATTTTCAATGACGGCCTAACTGCCTGTTCAGGGGCAGAACGACAGATTTGTACCTTGTCAGCTCGGGGAGGGCACTATGGGGGCACTTTGAGGGCACTATGGTGTTGAACGCTGAGTTGTAGTCAATTTATTTATATTTTACAGTTATTTTACCAGGTAAGTTGACTGAGAACACATTCTCATTTACAGCAACGGCCTGGGGAATAGTTACAGGGGAGAGGAGGGGGATGAATGAGCCAATTGTAAGCTGGGGGCGGTGATGGTATGAGGGACAGCTTGGGAATTTAGCCAGGACACTGGGGTTAACACCCCTACTCTTACGATAAGTGCCATGGGATCTTTAGTGACCACAGAGAGTCAGGACATCCGTTTAACATCCCATCCGAAAGACAGCACCCTACACAGGGCTGGTGCATTGGGATATTTATTTTAGACCTGAGGAAAGAGGTTCTCCTACTGGCCCTCCAACACCACTTCCAGCAGCATCTAGTCTCCCATCTAGGGACCGACCAGGACCAACCCTGCTTAGCTTCATAAGCAAGCCAGCAGTGGGATGCAGGGTGGTATGCTGCTGGCTATAGCATTCTCACATATGTGTTCCTTTTGTCCAGGTGGGAAAGGGCAGTGAGGTGTGCAATTGAGTTTGCATTATCTGTGGATCTGTTGGGGCGGTATGCAAATTGGAATGGGTCTAGGGTTTCTAGGATGATGGTGTTGATGTGAGCCATACCAGCTTTTCAAAGCACTTCATGGCTACAGACGTGAGTGCTACGGGTTGGTAGTCGTATAGGCAGGTTACCTTAGTGTTCTTGGGCACAGGGACTATGGTGGTCTGCTTAAAACATGTTGGTATTACAGACTCGGACAGGGAGAGGTTGAAAATGTCAGTGAAGACACTTGCCAGTTGGTCAGTGCATGCTCGCATTACACGTCCTGGTAATCCGCCTGGCCCTGCACCCTTGTGAATCTTGATCTGTTTTAAGGTCTTACTCACATCGGCTGTGGAGAGCCTGATCACACAGTCTTCCGGGACAGCTAGTGTTCTCATGCGCGTTTCGGTGTTATTTGCCTCGACGCGAGCATAGAAGTAGTTTAGCTCGTCTGGTAGGCTCGTGTCACTGGGCAGCTCCCGGCTGTGCTTCCCTTTGTAGTCTGTAATGGTTTGCACGCCCTGCCACATCTGAGCTGGTGTAGTACGATTCGATCTTCGTCCTGTATTGATGCTTTTCCTGTTTGATGGTTCGCCGGAGGGCATAGCTGGATTTCTTATTAGCTTTCAGGTTAGAGTCCCGCTCCTTGAAATCGGCAGCTCTAGCCTTTAGCTCAGTGCGGATGCTGTAATCCATGGCTTCTGGTAGGGGTATGTATATTAGATTTTTCAACGCTGATACCAATACTGATTATTGGAGGACCAAAAAAAGCAGATACCGATTAATCGGCCGATTTAAAAAAATAAATAAATTTAAAAAAAAAATAATAATAATTATTGATTTTTTATTTGTAATAATGACAATTACAACAATACTGAATTAACACTTATTTTAACTTAATATAATACATCAATAAAATCAATTTAGCCTCAAATAAATAATGAAACATGTTCAATTTGGTTTAAATAATGCAAAAACAAAGTGTTGGAGAAGAAAGTAAAAGTGCAATATGTGCCACGTAAGAAAACTAATGTTTAAGTTCCTTGCTCAGAACATGAGAACATTTGAAAGCTGGTGGTTCCTTTAAACATGAGTCTTCAATACTCCCAGGTAAGGAGTTTTAGGTTGTAGTTGTTATAGGAATTATAGGACTATTTCTCTCTATACCATTTGTATTTCATATACCTTTGACTATTTGATGTTCTTATAGGCACTTTAGTATTAGCAGTATAGCTTCCATTCCTCTCCTCGCCGCTACCTGGGCTCGAACCAGGAACACATCGACAACAGCCACCCTCGAAGCAGCGTTACCCATGCAGAGCAAGGGGAACAACCACTCCAAGTCTCAGAGCGAGTGACGTTTGAAACGCTATTTGCGGGCACCCCGCTATCTAGCTAGCCATTTCACATCGGTTACACCAGCCTAATCTCGGGAGTTGATAGGCTTGAAGTCATAAACAGCGCAATGCTTGAAGCATTGCGAAGAGCTGCTGGCAAAACGCACGAAAGTGCTGTTTGAATGAATGCTTACGAGCCTGCTGCTGCCTACCACTGCTCAGTCAGACTGCTCTATCAAATCATAGACTTAATTATTACATAATAACACACAGAAATACGAGCCTAAAGGTCATTAATATGGTCGAGTCTTGAAACTATAATTTCAAAAGCAAACCGTTTATTCTCTCAGTGAAATACGGAACCCTTCCGGATTTTATCTAACGGATGGCATCCCTAAGTCTAAATATTGCTGTTACATTGTACAACCTTCAATGTCATGTCATAATTACGTAACATTTTGGATAATTAGTTCGCAATGAGCCAGGCGGCCCAAACTGTTGCATATACCCTGACTCTGCGTGCAATGAACGCAAGAGAAGGTACACAATTTCACCTGGTTAATATTGCCTGCTAACCTTTCTTTTAGCTAAATATGCAGGTTTAAACATATATACTTCTGTGTATTGATTTTAAGAAAGGCATTGATGTTTATAGTTAGGTACACGTTGGAGCAACAACAGTCCTTTTTCGCGAATGCGCACTGCATCGATTATATGCAACGCATGACACACTAGATAAACTAGTAATATCATCAACCATGTGCAGTTAACAAGTGATTATGATTGATTAATTGTTTTTTATAAGATAAGTTTAATGCTAGCTTGCAACTTACCTTGGCTTCTTACTGCATAGGCGTAACAGGCAGGCTCCTCGTGAGGCAGGTGGTTAGAGCTTTGGACTAGTTAACCGTAAGGTTGCAAGATTGAATCCCTGAGCTGACAAGGTAAAAATCTGTCGTTCTTCCCCTGAAAAAGGAAGTTAACCCACTGTTCCTAGGCCGTCATTGAAAATAAGAATGTGTTCTTAACTGACTTGCCTCGTTAAATAAAGTTGTAAAAATATATATAATAAAAAAATACTGATTTACGATTGTTATGAAAACTTGAAATCGGCCCTAATTAATCGGAATGGCTAGAGTTATTTTTCCTCTAGTTGCACATTTAACATGCTGATAGAAATTTGGTTAAACGGATTTAAGTTTCCCTGCATTCAAGTCTCCGGCTACTAGGAGCGCAGCCTCTGGGTGAGCGTTTTCTTGTTTGCTTATGGCGGAATACAACTCATTCAATGCTGTCTTAGTGCCAACCTCTGACTGTGGTGGTATATAAAACAGCTACAAAGAATACAGATGAAAACTCTCTCGGTAGGTAGTGTGGTCTACAGCTTATCATGAGATACTCTACCTCAGACGAGCAATAGCTGGAGACTTCCTTAGATATCGTGCACCAGCTGTCGTTTACAAAAATACATAGACCGCCGCCCCTTGTCTTACCAGACGCCGCTGTTCTTTCCTGCCGGTACATCGTATAACCAGCCAGCTGTATTTTGATATTGTTGTCGTTCAGCCACGACTCCGTGAAGTGTAAGATGTTACAGTTTTTAATGTCCTGTTGGTAGTTTAATCTTCCACGTAACTCGTCAATTTTATTCTCCAAAGATTGCACATATGCTAGCAGAATAGAGGGATGTGGGGGTTTATTCGATTGCCTACAAATTCTCAGAAGGCTTCAAGCAGATCACGGAGATCGGGTCCTGCTCCTGAGGAAGCAGCATGTCCTTTGCGTCGGGCTCGTCAGAGTCATGAAAGGGAAATAAAGGATTCTGCTTGTCCATGGTGAGTAATCGCAGTCCTGATATCTAGAAGTTATTTACAAATTAAGTTTAAAAAAATAAGTTGCAAATAAACAAACAAAAAACACAATCGGCTGAGGGCACATAAAATGTCTGCCTTCTTCTCCAGAGCCATTTTACATGACACGTACGCGTTTTACATGACACAGTACATGACACGTACTGTACATTATTTACTGTCTACGCAATAGAGTTCAAGAGTTCAACATCCAAGTGTTGGGAGAGTTTCCATTACCTTTTACAGACTTCTGATCTACTTCTGTAGTCACAGCTGTACTTTCCACTGTAAACCAGCTACTGTAATAGTGACAGGCACCAGAGGACACGCTATGTACAGCCAAACAGATGGACGAGTTGGAAATGTGCTGCTGTGGACCATATTTCAAGGTGCTAAATGAGTCTGGACCTCATGGGGAGGAACGGGGCGTGAACAGGTGAGGAATGTGGGTGAACAGGGGAGGCACGGAGGAGAACAGGGGAGGGACGGAGGAGAACAGGGGAGGGACGGAGGAGAACAGGGGAGGCACGGAAGAGAACAGGGGAGGGACGGAGGAGAACGGGAGGGACGGAGGAGAACAGGGGAGGGACGGAGGAGAACAGGGGAGGGACGGAGGAGAACAGGGGAGGCACGGAGGAGAACAGGGGAGGGACGGAGGAGAACAGGGGATCAGGTAAGGCTATTGCGGTGACTGTATTACCACCACACCCGCAGCCACGAGTCATGAAGGCAGTCAAATTCCGCATGACCATTTAGTCCCGGTATTTAGGCTTCTCCAAGCTCTGATGCTGCTGATGGTCATTAGTAGCCTACCAAACAGGGTAACTGCCTGGTACTTGGCACTCTATTGTCCCTCTAATCACTCTGACATCAATGCAAATGTAATGGCAATAAAATGAACCACAGGAAAAGCATCCTCCATTAATATTAAGTGCATAATATTTGTATTTTTTCCCCTGCCCATGTTTCGAGATGGGTGCATGCTAATGGTTCATTCTAAATAAAACACATTTCACAAATATATGATTTAGTATATGTAAAGACAATATTAAATCATGACTAGTCTGATGGGTGACAATATTATCCCATCCCTGAATTATATATTATTACTTCTAAATGATGCCCAACGTCAGGAAAGAAACAATGCCTTTTTTTGTGCGACTTTCAAATCATAGTCGCACTACAGTATATGTTTCAATAACTAAAGTGGCCATATAACTTCTTAAAATTAAGCACATTCATCCGCTTTACAAGGGGTGTAGAGCCTAACTGGCATACATAAGCAGTAAGTGAATGAGTTTCAAGTTTCACTTTAAATAGATGAGAGAAACGGTAGAGAAGGGAAGACTTGAGTGTTTCAACAGAGAAGGAGAGACGGTGACACAGTGACCAGGGTTATTGATTAGTAGGACAGACCGATACACACACACACACACACACACACACACATTACTATCCTCACTCACTGTGAGAAAGGGGAAATATGTTACACTATGGATTTAATAGGATAAAATATGTCTGGAATACATGAGAGGCTTTGATTGATACTGTTTAAAAGCTTTGTTGTCACTCCTAAACATCGCAATTTAAAAAACACTTTGGCTAAGGGTAAAGTCTACAAAACTTCATCAACTCTGGTTGTAACAGATTGTAGTTTTGGGAACAGAAAACGCTATTGAGATCAAATGTTTCATCGATGAGAAGATTTGCAGAATGGAGGCCAAAATCCATCTAGTTCCATCTTCTCCCACTGCTTGCCACTTGGCTTCCTCTCACTGCCATATTTGGTTCTGAGTGGAAACGCCAACCGGATGCTTCACATTTAAACATCCGGTGAAATATCAGTATCATTGTTTTATCTGTGGTAAAGCTTTGTTATATTTGTGCTGTCAGCATAATTGAGGCTGTTTGGTGTCAGATGCAGCCTAATCACTCGAAATAGACAGCGATTTCGGAGGTTTGAAAAGTTTTTGAAAATGTTGATTTTTTAATAGGCCTTCCTCTGAGCTCACAATTATTTTTCAAACGATTGACCAGTACTGGGTGCAAACTTGTGATGCTCAGAGCCAGAGCACGCTGCTTAGGCCCATCCCACTTGGGAGCCAGGTCCACCCACTGGGGAGCTAGGCCCAGCCAATCAGAATGAGTTTTTCCCCACAAAAGGGTTTTGTTACAGACATAAATACTCCACGGAAATACTACCCTCCTCCACCTCAGACGATCCCGCAGGTGAAGAAGCCGGATGTGGAGGTCCTGGTCTGGCATGGTAGCATGTGGTCTGTGGTTGTGAGGCCGGTTGGATGTACTGCCAAATTCTCTAAAATGAAGTTGGAGGCCGCTTATGGTAGAGAAATGAACATTCAATTATTTGGCAACAGCTCTGGTGGACATTCCTGCAGTCAGCGTGCCAATTTCACGCACTGTCAAAACTTGAGACATCTGTGGCATTGTGTTGTGCGACAAAACTGCACATTTTAGAGTTCACCTGTGTAATGATCACGCTGTTTAATCAGTTTCTTGATATGCCCCTGTCAGGTATATGGAACATTTCTGGGATCTTTTATTTCAGCTAATGAAAAATGGGACCAACACTTTACATGTTGCGTTTATATTTTTGTTAAGTGTCAATATGGCTCTGCCTGCATTTTTCTTACCTACATGAGCTACAAAACAACTCTCAGGCCGTAACCAGAACTATTGGGATGAACAATGCTGAATCTGACCTTAGATCAGTGTTGTGTCAATCTGTTGCCTTCTACTGAGCAGCTGACAGAACAGCAGTAGGATTATCTCACCCAGCCTGCTGCGCCGCCCCCTGCTGCCCTGGCTCAGTGTACACACACAGCACACATAACACACACGCACACAAACACACATGTACTCTACACACACTCACAGACACACACACACCAGAAGGGCAATGATGCGTCTGTGGCATGTTTTTATGTTTTATAACAGACTGATCTGATATGCAGGAAATGGTGTGTCGGTGAGAGAGATTGAGGATTACGACATGGGCATTGTGATATTCTGTAAATGTATGTGATGAGAAACATCCCCTGTGGTCATTCTGGAAGTTCTCATGTTACGCTCACAGAAATGCGGTGAGAGAGCGGCGAAAGCAGAAGATCCCCTATAAGGGGAGTGCAAAGCATTATTCCTGTAGGGGAATTCCATGCTTACCATACTTGCACAACACTGTTAGCCACTGCACGTCTGCTCCCATGCAAAGATCCATTGTCCAATAAGTCTCCAAATTATTCTGGTGCATTTATACTGAACAAAAATATAAACGCAACATGCAACAATTTCAAAGATTTTACTGAGTTACAGTCCATATAAGAAAATCAGTCAATTTAAATAAATTCATTAAATCCTAATCTATGGATTTCTGTTGGTCACAGATACCTTAATAAAAAGGTTGGAGCATGGATCAGAAAACCAGTCAGTATCTGGTATCACCACCATTTGCCTCATGCAGTGTGACACATCTCCTTCACATAGAGTTGATCAGGCTGTTGATTGTGGCCTGTGGAATGTTGTCCCACTCCTCTTCAATGGCTGTGCAGAGTTGCTGGACATTGGTGGGAACTGGAACACGCTGTCATACACTTTGATCTCGAGCATCCCAAACATGCTCAACGGGTGACATGTATGGTGAGTATGCAGACCATGGAAGAACTGGGACATTTTCAGCTTCCAGCAATTGTATACAGATCTGACATGGGACCGTACACTATCATGCTGAAACATGAGGTGATGGTGGTAGAAGAATGGCACGACAATGGGCCTCAGGATCTCATCACGGTATCTCTGTGCATTCAAATTGCCATGGATAAAATGCAATTGTGTTCGTTGTCTGTAGCTTATGCCTGCCCATACCATAACCCCACCGCTACCAGGGGGGCACTCTGTTCACAACAACAAACCGCTCACCCATACGATACCATACACATGGTCTGCGATTGTTAGGCCGATTGGACGTACTGCCAAGTTCTCTAAAATGACGTTAGAGGCGGCTTATGGTAGAAAATGTATGGTAGAAAAACAGCTCTGGTGGACATTCCTGCAGTCAGCATGCCAATTGTACACTCCCTCAAAATTTGAGACATCTGTGGCATTGTGTTGTGTGACATTTTAGAGTGGCCTTTTATTGTCCCCAGCACAAGATGCACCTGTGTAATGATCATGCTGTTTAATCAGCTTCCTGATATGCCACACCTGTCAGGTGGATGGATTATCTTGGCGAAGGAGAAATGCTCACCAACAGGGATGTAAACAAATGTATATACACAATATGATAGAAATAAGCTTCTTGTGTGTATGGAACTGGGATCTTTTCTTTCAGCTCATGAAACATGTGACCAACACTTTACATGTTGCGTTTATATTTTTGTTCAGTGTAGATGAGAAATATAGAGATTGTTGGGAAATATTAACAAGAAGTCTGAAATCTTCAAGAAGGGTTTGAAATCTATTTATGTAAGTGATACAGGTTATACACTGTACTTTATAGGAATCTCGGCTGATATACTTTCTCGGCTGATATCCCCTCCCTCCCGCCATCAAAAATAAGCTTTTTGTGCTGTCATGACTCAGAGATCAGGTTTACAATGGATCTGACTTCCACCAGACCACTCACCCGCAGAGGGGAGGAGGGATTGATGTGGGAGTTATGACACCTCACGCCCGGTCGTAAATCGTATGCAGCAGAGGACTCTTTTTTTTTTTGGTCTTCAGTAGTGGTGATTGGAATGTCTTTGTTACAGAGTCGTTTTGCCGCCCAAAAACTTTAACGTCCAAAAGGGAACACTGGGACAATATGTTTAACATTCAAATGTAGCGAATGATGAGAGATGGTCTATGGAAAACTAATGTCTATTTTGTGATGTCATTAAACATTGTGCAAAAATGTTAGAATGAGATTATTGTAACTTGGAACAGTATACACACTGTATATGTCCGGTTCTCCTCCTTTATGTTGGGTAGGAAATTTCAAGGATGATGACAGTATTTTTGTTAAGATATGAATGTAATTTTAGTTTTTTAACGAGATCATAGTTTTGATGATACTTTGCCCAGTAAGTAGCCACGCCCGAGGGAGCTCAGACAGTGTGTCAGCATGATGGAAACGCCACCTTTTTGCCAGAGTGTATAGAAGATGAGTTGATAATTAACATATCAGACCAGAAGGACTCAAGCTGCAGCTTAGGTCTCCATTGGTTACGACCCTGAAAATCAAGGTGAAGATGACAAAGTAGCCTCTCTAACAACCAATGTTACGGCTGAGTAGCTGTTCTAAGTACTGTATCTGAGAAGGTGAATTTAAGTAGGACCATCCTGTTACTCTCTTCAAAACATCGTCGACTACATTGCTCTCATCACCCCACTAGGGAACATCGAGACGCCTGATTTAGCGGTCTTCAGAGGACCACTCTTCCAGAACGGCTGAAAGCAAACACTATCCTGTTAGTTCTGCTTAAGACTACAGGACAAGGCATTGAAGCCACGAACAACGAAGAAGAAGGACATTGTGACCTCTTGTGGACAATCAGAACCTTTCACTTGAGCTTGGGAGAAGGTCCAACAGAACCTTTTTCAAAAAGGCCTGGGTCCAACAGAGATACACGATGAAGAACGACATTCAAACACGTAAATACATTCATTATTTCTTCTCCCCAAACGGGTGGCGTTTCGGGGCAAAGAATTATGATTACTGTGAGCGTAGTTCCAAGTGTATAAGTTTGTCTCTCTTTCTTTCTCCCTTTGTTCCCATTTACTCCTCCCTCTTTTGATAAACAAGCAGTCATGTTGTCATTAGTTCACTAGGGACCTGTTTCCGTCGTATTAAGTTTCTAATTAATAACCTATACTGTGTATGAATCCTGAGTTATCATTTAGTTAGTTAGTAAATAAAGAATTAAATGAATTGGTGTGGTACAGAATGATCAGTAAAGCATCTGCACAAGAGTTTTGTGCAGATGCAAGGAGTATGCGATGTTCAGAATTATGAGAGTGATATAAGGTAATGATTAATAAATTACTTATTTGATATATCTTATATCATCTAGAGTTTAATTCGGGAGATGGTAAGTCGTTAAACAACTTCTTCCATGGTGCCCCAAATCCTAATGAGTTAATTGTTACCTGATTTTAGTTAATCGATTAAACATAGTTAGTTGATTTGATACATAACAGTCATCAGATTAATGAAAGTCACATCACGACAGTGCATATGGAACATTTCTGGGATCTTTTATTTTAGCTTATGAAACATGGGACCAACACTTTACATGTTGCGTCTACATTTTTTTTCAGTGTAGAACCATGTTCCCTTTCTCGTATCCAATACATTCTTTATGTAAGACTGTCTTCTCAGTAGCCTAGTAGCATGTTCCCCTCGGTCTCCAATTCCACCTCATGTAAGGAGAGTGATGGCCAACGCAGTACCAGGATGAGTCACAAATGGCAACCCATTCTCTATATAGTGCACTGTTTTTGACCAAGGACCATAGGGCTATAGTCAAAACTAGTGCACTATATAGGGAATAGGGTGCCATTTGGGAGTCAATCTCAGTTAATTACAGTCTCTCTACCACACTATGTCTCCCTGTGGACCCCATTACCAGGCTCAATTAGTGGACTAGTCTGGACCTCAACCAATATCCCCCGGGCACAGGAGCACACACGCAGACACACACGCAGACACAGACAGACACACAGACACACACGCAGACACACACACAGACACACACGCAGACACACACGCAGACACACACACAGACACAGACTCACACACAGACACACACACACAGACAGACACACACACACAGACACACAGACACAGACACAGACACAGACACACACACAGACACACACACAGACACACACGCAGACACGCAGACACACACACAGACGCAGACACACACGCAGACACACACGCAGACACACACGCAGACACACACGCAGACACACACACAGACACAGAAACAGACACACACGCAGACACAGACACACACGCAGACACACACGCAGACACACACGCAGACACACACGCAGACACACACGCAGACACACACGCAGACACACACACAGACACAGAAACAGACACACACGCAGACACACACGCAGACACACACACTTTCCTTTAGTCTTGTCTGGCAGTATGTGGCAGTTGACCTGCTCCTCTCTCCTCATTCTCAGTTGGCCAGTATGTTATTCATGGACAACTCTTCCTCTGTTTGTTATTTAAAATGTCCACCCAATTATAGCGTTAGGAAAAGTTCATTGTTAATGATAATGATGTGGAAGGATTTCGTTTTCTTTGCATCTCACAGTGATGTCACAAACCATGGATTGATTCAGTAGGGAGCATTTTCAGAAATGTATGGCCTTCAGTGGATAAAGTGCTACTTTTTAAAGGGTCAATATGCTGCTGCTACATCCATTTTTGAACTTAGATATGATGATCTCATTGATTCTTGAGGAATATAACTTGTAAGTGCCTCATTAGCTTAGTTTATCTGTCGTACCCCATCATAACCCATAGTAAATGTAAACAAACACTCTACAGCCTCAACATGGTTATAACTGTAATTCTGATATCATGGAGGGTCAGTACTTGCATCCATAGCTCAGTCTATGAACCTGAGAGTGGTTACATTTCCCCAGACCCATCCCTCAGCTTATCACTGAAACAATGGCGGGAGTACGCTTTGTTATTGTTTCCACTGCGGATTGCCCCTTTAAGTGGCGCTGACCCTGCATTATAAACAGTAGCTATAGCCCTGCCATTCTCTGATGCCCTTGAATTCTTGTATCATCCCAGTGTGTATGTGTGTGTTTACGCACATCTGTCTCTGTCTCTGTACCAGACGAGCTAAGTTACTTCTATGCGCACTTCAAGGCAAGCAACAATGAAGAATGCATAAGAGCACCTGCTGTTCCGGACGACTGTGTGATCATGCTCGCCGTAGCCGATGTAAGTAAGACCTTTAAACAGGTCGACATTCACAAGGCCGCAGGACCAGACGGATTACCAGGACGTGTACTGTGAGCATGCGCTGACCATCTGGCAAGGGTCTTCACTGACATTTTCAAACTGTCCCTGGCCGAGTCTGTAATACCAACATGTTTCAAGCAGACCACCATAGTCCCTGTGACCAAGAACACCAAGGTAACCTGCCTAAATGACTACTGACCTGTAGCACTCACGTCTGTAGCCATGAAGTGCTTAAAGGCTAGTCATGGCTCACATCAACACCATTATCCCAGAAACCCTAGGCCCAGTCCAATTTACATACCGCCCTAACAGATCCACAGATGGCGCAATCTCTATAGCACTCAACACTGCCCTTTCTCACCTGGACAAAAGGAACACCTATGTGAGAATGCTGCTCATTGACTACAGCTCAGCACCATAATGCCCTCAAAGCTCACCACTAAGCTAATGACCCTGGAACTAACCACCTCCCTCTGCAACTAGATCCTGGATTTCCTGACGGGCCGCCCCCAGGTGGTAACACATCTGCCATACTGATCCTCAACACGGGGCCCCTCAGGGGTGCTTGCTGCGTACCCTCCTGTACTCCCTGTTCACCCATAACTGTGTGGCCATGCACGCCTCCAATACCATCATTAAGTGCCGACAATGACGAGACCGCCTATAGGGAGGAGGTCAGAGACCTGGAAGTGTGGTGCCAAGATTTGGCATGGGTCCTCAGATCGTCAAAAAGGATTTACAGCTGCACCATCAAAAGCATCCTGACTGGTTACATCATCGTCTGGTATGGCAACTGCTTGGCCTTCAACCGCAAGGCGCTACAGAGGTCAGTGCATAGGGCCCAGTACATCACTAGGGCCAAGCTTCCTGCCATCCAGCACCTCTATACCAGGCGGTGTCAGAGGTAGGCCCTAAAAATGGCTGTTTATTATCTAATATCTATGCATAGTCACTTTACCTCTACCTACATGTACATATCACCTCAATTACCTTGTCTAACCTGTACCCCCGCACATTGACTCGGTACCGGTACCCCCTGTATATAGCCTCCACATTGACTCGGTACCGGTACCCCCTGTATATAGCCTCCACATTGACTCGGTACCGGTACCCCCTGTATATAGCCTCCACATTGACTCGGTACCGGTACCCCCTGTATATAGCCTCCACATTGACTCGGTACCGGTACCCCCTGTATATAGCCTCCACATTGACTCGGTACCGGTACCCCCTGTATATAGCCTCGTTATTGTTATTTTATTGTAGCTCTTTTATTTTAACTTTAGTTTTATTTAGTAAATCATTTTCTTAACTTCATTAAGGGCTTGTAAGTAAGCATTTCACTGTAAGGTGCCTTTTGTATTCGGCACAAATACAATTAGACACTGTTTGATTTGTGTCTGTATCAGTGGAGCTGCAGTGGGTTAGGGTCTGTCAAGGTCAGAGGGCCACCATCTGCTGTCCAGTAATGATGTCGTCATCACTGGCCAACTGGGCCTCTTTCATGCCTCTGCAGTCAACAGTTGAAGTCAAAGTTATTTATGATATACAGTATATATATACACACACACACACACACAGTACAAGTCAAAAGTTTGGACCTACTCATTCCAAGGTTTTTCTTTATTTTTACTATTTTCTACATTATAGAATAATAGTTCATACAAACTATGAAATAACACATGGAATCATGTAGTAACCAAAAGTGTTAAACAAATGAAAATAAATGTTATATTTGAGATTCTTCAAAGTAGTCACCCTTTGCATTGATGACAGCTTTGCACACTCTTGGTACACAAAGGATGGCTACTTTAAAGAATATAAAATAGAATATAATAATATAATATATATGTATTTTGATTTGTTTAACACTTTTTTGGTTACTACATGATTCCATATAGGTTACTACATAGTTTTTATGTCTTCACTATTATTCTACAGTGTAGAAAATAGTGAAAATAAAGAAAAACACTTGAATGAGTAGGTGTCCAAACTGGTAGTGTATACGGTATGAGATAATTATTTATATTTAACTAGGTAAGTCAGTTAATAACAAATTCTTAGAGATGATGATGAGATGAAATTATAAAGTTGCGG